>NW_009601270.1:0-6226 GCF_000690535.1 Cariama cristata | reverse complement strand
TACATTTCAAATGGAAAAAGTATATAATTAATTAATTTTTTAAAAAAATTTTTTAATCAAAACCAGGCAAAGGATTTTCCCATAAGCTTTCCAGGAAAGTCAACCTCTGGATTAAAACCAAACATAAAAATTTAAGCAGGAAAGGAGAATATTTCATTAAGTTCCGAGTATGCAAAGACAACGTTCAGACACAAGACGATGGTGAAAGTTCTTATGTAACTTTCAGTTTAGTAGGCTACTACAGACTACCACCTATTAGAAAAGAACATAACAATTTATTTCAAAAAAACTCACCTGAATTCAAGGCACAGGCATTATATTGTGTGCTTTCTACTTCTGTCTGGTTTTCATATATTCACCTTCAGTGTCAGGAACAAATGCTTAAAAGGTTGAGAATGTGTTCTATTCCACAAAGACACTTTTGTCCACACAACTATGCAGGTTTTATTCCAAAAAGCAGTAGGTAATTTCATAGAATCACAGGATTTTGCCAAGTTTGACAGTTAACATTTTTTGCCAACATTAAAGAGCTTCAGTTTATTTATAAAATAACTACTTGAAGAAGCAAGGATATTTATTTTGAAATTTCATATGCTGTGTCACCTTCTTGTAAGCTGAAGAAGCACAACAAATACCTGCAACAACAAAGGTTCTATAACCAGAAAAAGAGTTTGAAGTGTCTAGTGAAGTTATTTTTATAAATGCCAGAAAGAGCAATATCTGAAACACTCCAGAAACTTTTGTAGAATACAACAAACTCAAGATCTATTTTACAAATTCTTAAATCCTTTAAAATTATTGGGAGTAATACACCTCTCTGTGTAGACTGGATCATTAGTAAGATTTAAGTGAGACAGTTGATAGACATAGGCCTAAAAAAAGCATCATCCTAACCAACACATTGAGAAAATACCAGTCTTAAACTTAATTTTGCATTTCAAGGTCTTCCTTAAAATCTGCTTACAATGTACCTAGAAGTGTGGAGTGAGGATACAGGAGACATCAGACCTGTGGATACTTTACTCTCACCAACACCTCTTTGCCCTGACAATAGGACACCTACAGTAACAGTGGTTTGGTTGGTTTTTGCTGAAATCCTCAAAAGCACAGACAGTGTAAGTTCTAAAGTCACCCTCCGAAATTGAAGCAAATAATTTTGTCACATTTTTCATGTGAGCAAAACATGCATAATAAAATGCATACACGTCTGCAAACACCAAAGAGAATATTTGGAAGTGAAAAGACATCAGTAAGAGAGGTTAAAGCACAGACAGTGTAAGTTCTAAAGTCACCCTCCGAAATTGAAGCAAATAATTTTGTCACATTTTTCATGCGAGTAAAACATGCATAATAAAATGCATACACGTCTGCAAACACAAAAGAGAATATTTGGAAGTGAAAAAGACATCAGTGAGAGAGGTTATACTGGATATATGTTTGTACAACGTATGGCTGGTTTTCTGCCCTACAGCTGTCGGCCACAGAGCACAACCTGGTGTTTCACCTTAACACGTCAAGCTGTAAAGCATAGTGAGGCTGCTGCTCCCGAGACAGCAAAATCACCGAAGGAGACAGAATGGGGATCATAACCATTTCCAGATAAGCTATTCCTGTTCGCGATTAAAGGTCCTGTGGGACTGTACAGTTTGATCAATTTACTCTCCTGTTTTCTACTGACTTTTAGGAAAGAGGTTGTAAAATCCTGTTTTTTTCCCCACTGTCCAGGCACTCTGGATGGGAATGAGCAGACTTGTAGCCTATTTCCAGTTCTGCTATTAAATGATATTCATACTTTGTTATTCCGCATTTTACTAAGTCATAAAATGGCAAAATAAAAATAAAAAAAAAGACAAATCCAAAAACTGATTTCACCTGAGCAGCTAGCCCAAATTTGGCATCTTGGAGGTTGTTTCACTTAGAGAGACTAATCGGTAAACTCCAGTATTCCATTAATAGAAATTTATTTATTTACAACATATGTATGTGGGACAGAAGAGGATGGGACAGAGGAAGTGGTGAGACAAAGCGAAAAAAAGTTTCCAACTAGTTGATGAGCTCTTCTTTCACCAAGTATTTACACTGTTATACATGTAATCAAGGGATGAACAGTAACCAGCTAGCCTGTGAATTTTCTGAAAAAGCTCAACCAACTACCTACAGATGCAGGTGGGTAGTGACGTGATGTTATTCCTGGAAAGTCTGTTCGTAATGTCCACGTTTCAGAAGTGTTATCACTCATCCTCAGGCAACTGGGCACTCAAATTCTGCCTGCTAGTCTCTTCTCCCCGGTAACTAGCGATAGGACAAGAGGAAACAGCCTCAAGTTGCGCCACGGGAGGTTCAGGTTGGATATTAGGAAGAATTTCTTCACTGTAAGAGTCGTTAAGCATTGGAACAGGCTCCCCAGGGAGGTGGTGGAGTCACCATCCCTGGAGATGTTCAAAAAACATTTAGATGTGGTGCTTCAAGACATGGTTTAGTGGGCATGGTAGCATTGGGTAGAAGGTTGGACTTGATGATCTTTGAGGTCTCTTCCAACCAGAACAAGTCTATGATTCTGTGATCTGATCTCTGCAATAATTTTGACTTGTACTGGGATTGCCATAACCAAAGTATTTTACAGAGCAATCTAATTTGTAGAATTACATCAAGTAAAATAGTGTCTTGATACTGTCTGCAAAATAAATAGGATAACTGAAGTACTGATTTCCATGTAAGTGAATACTCTCGTGTTCGGTTATTTTGACCAGGAAGGCTTAGCCCAACTTTATAGGAATTACACACAAACCCACACACAATTCCACTAAACATTCTGAGAACCTATATAGCTTCCATTCACTAGGCATCACACGGTGTTTCACTTTTTTGAGCAAGCTTCAGAATATCCCTGTAATTCTTTTCTTCATATTATACCTACAAAACCCAGGTACAAAAAACCTTCACTAATTCGTCTTTGATGCCACAGGAGGTGACTATTAGATTCATACACACAGGACTGGAAACTTGTCTTCTACTTCCATATTCAAGAAAGTCTTTCCACTTTTTCAAAGACGAAAATTTAAGCAACGTTTGGTAAAACACACTTAAATCTTGAGCAAATGTTTTCTACAATCCGTCAACACATGTAAATACACTACTTTGTAGAAGGAAGATTTCAGAATCTATTTCTGTTATGGTCATGAGAAACAGACTGAAATACGAAAAAGTCTTTCTGTTTAAAGGACCAATAAAATTTACAACTACAAGCTTCTCTTCTGCACAGAAAACTAAAAAAAGTTGAGCAGCTGTTCAAGATCAGCAAGTTTAAACCAGCGTCTTCCTCCACAAAGAATGGCTGAAGTCCTAGGAGTAAAATTAGGGAGAACTCAAATTCTGCAGAACTGGCTGCAGCCTTCCCAATAAATATCCAGCCACTTCCCCTTTTGCATGGCACCATCTCTAATCGCTGCTATTCCAGTATCTTTGTTCCTCTATACCACATCTAAGTAACGAATGTTCTTGAATTTCACTCCTGCTTGTTGTGAGCAAAATTCTCCACCTGATGTTTTAACATGAGGAATTTTCTCTTACGTATTATAATTCCTGCAAGCCAGATTGCTTTATCTGGTAATTACCGAGGTGCGGTCTTTATTTTAACCTCTTGTAAGGAAGAAATTTTTATCACGGTGTCCACAGCTGCTAGTCAGGAATGAGTTTGGCACATACACGCACAATGGTTTCACAGCTTTCAAACCCTTCCACATCATTTGAATGCACTACACAATGGCACATTGCAAAATGATGGGCTGCTTCAGCCAGCCACGTCCATTGGAAGAAGTGATTCAGTCCTCTCAGCCTAAATGTACTCTCCCTTTCACGCTTTTTCTTAACCATTATTGCATATGGATACCTCTTGGAATTCTGTAATGCATGCATGTCAGTGCAAATATATCATGCTCCAAACTTTAAGTGAGAGGCCTCAATCGAAATTTACTTGGAAAGATGATAAATGAAAAAGCAACATGGTGAAGAAACGCAGTGACAGAATTCATGACCACAGACTTTTTGCCTTTGTACGATGTTTAGATTAGGCTGCAGCTCAGCAGAGACTTCAGAATATTTACCTTAACTTTCCCAAGAACAAACAGTTCCTTGAGTCTCACATTCAAAATTAGGCCTTAAACCATACGTTTTCTGAAAAACAAGGATACTGCTATCAAAAGTGATACTTCCAATAACCATGATCAAATTTGTTTCCCTTTAAAAGTCTTGTGACGATGTTTAAGCCAATTTTTGCCAATCCATTTCTATTCATTCATACTTACATATCAAATTTCTGTATAATAAAAAAGATGTGGCGTTTTCCCTTTGCAGACTTTAAGAATTTAAAATACGTCTTTCTAGGTTCTTACACTGCAAACAAGCTTTACCTAAATGCCTCCTAAAGATGCATTAACGTAGAACAGGACCAAACCAAGAACCTGACTTACAAAACAGTGAATCTTCTGTCCCGTGCTAAACCCCTGCCTCCTGTAACTTTCCTTGGGGTCCTAGACCGTGGTGGAGCCCACCTCACACGAAGAGGAAGCTAGATGCAGAAATCTGTGAAGCCTCCGAGGTCCAGCCAGCAGAGAGGAAAATATGAGCTTCCTATATTTAAGTTGTCTCTATTTCAGAATGTCATTACTGGAATTCTTTAAGACTTTTTTTTTTTAAACTTTAAAAGTCCTTCTCATCTTGACTTTGCAAGGCTATTTATGTGTGTAGACATAAAATAGTTTCCCTAAAGCTTTCAGTTCTGTCATACCAGAATTTCCACTAAAAAGGTCATCAGAACCAAATGCTTACAGCTTTCAGCCACACAAAACAGCATTGTGGTTTCTTGCCGCTACTAAAAACATGCATTACATCTGTATTTCCAATTCTGCAAGCCCTATTAAAGAGGAGAATCAGTTAAATTGTGCATGATCCAATTTACATATAAATCCTGTATTAAAAGCCTGGCTTGAGCTGACAAAAGTCACAAAATATGACAGAAGCTATTGAACAAAGTCAGCATCCAGTTACAGTCGGGTAAATCTGGAGTAACAGCTCAGAAATAAATAGAGTTACCATGGTGTAAAGTCTGAAGTAATTGGGAGCAGAACTTGGCCACCTGGCATTTACTCACTTCACTGAACCTGAAGCCCTGGAAGGGTCAAACAATGAATAACTACATAATTTGTGAGAAGTGCCTAGAAACCCAGGATACAGAGGTGAAATGAGGATAAATGCTTTGCTTCCATGCTGAACTTTCTGGATTTTGTTAGTCTAAGCCAGGCAATGGATACTGCTTTAATATGCCATGAATATTTTCAATGTGAAATTCCATTCATTTAAAAATAAGACGTGATTCATACAGAATTCACATGGCAGGCCTTGGAATTTTAAAGTAGCTTAAATAGAACAGGCAGATATATAAACCTTTAAACAACTTTAGCTGGGATTTCCTTTTCTATATAATAAAGGTAACTTTCAACTATGGACTGCGAATACTTGGAGGCTTTAATATTTGTTTCTATATCTAGTTTATGTATTTCAGAATAAATACTAAGGGCTCAAATCTGAAAAGTGAGGAGGTTGTTCACAGCAGTAGTCTCTTCAAGGCTTAGAAGCTTTTGTAGGGTTGCACTTGAACCTCACAAGTGGCGAAGCATACCTAGAGAAAAGGTATGTGGAAAGTACCTTAAACCCCCTGGTAAAATTACAAAGCGTATAGGCTTAAATGAATGTTCTCTGATAAAAATTAAAACCTTACTTAGGCTTCAGAATATTACTTGTAAGTATGTAAAATGAAGCCCCCACTGAATACCATTGCCAGACTGCGTTAGCCCCGGAGCAAACCGTCGAGCAACCCTGCATTCACAAGCTCCCAGAGTCGAGAGGAATCGCACGAAAATCCCAAAGCTGAGAAAAGTTCACCTCTTTCGCAGAAGACCGCTCGATTAACACACATGCCCCGAGCCAGCACTCACCGCCCGTTCCCCTGAAAGGCGGGGGCGGAGAAGCGGGAGGGAAGGAGGGCAGCGGGCTCAGCTCCCTGCCTCCCTTTTGCAGGTGCCGAGGGGCAACCCCGGGCTAAGGCCGCTGGGGACGGGGAGTACCGGGCAGCCTCCGCACGCCGTTCCCTACCTTTGCCCGGGGCTGGGGCCGCGACGCGTTAAGCCTGGCGGCGGTTTTCTCCTGGATGCGGTGCCGGTGGGACAGC
>NW_009601269.1:0-9099 GCF_000690535.1 Cariama cristata | reverse complement strand
TACTAAAAAAAAAAAGCAGCCACTGGAAATAGTAGAGACAAGAGCAGCCAGAACAGAGACTATGCAAAAAAGCTACTGAAGAACTAAGATAGAGCATTCCACAAAGCACAGGCAAAACATAGCCTTGCTGCAACTCCATGCAGCTGAGAAACACAAGCCTACACTCTGTGTCCGAGGCATTTTCAGCACAGGAGAGGGAGGCGTTGATTGCAGATGAGTCCCGTAATAGGGGCCCAGGGCACACCAGCTGTTTCAGGGGCAAAAGGGAGGGCTGCCCTTGACAAGCCAAGGACATGACGACTCTGCAGACAGACTGAGGCTATTCTGTCCCTCTGCCAAGTAGCCAAGGTCCTTTCAACCTCTTTGAGCCACTGACCCCCAACACACAGCCAGAAAGCCAAGCAAGCTTGCAGCCTAGCAGCTCCACCACCAACGGAGACGTTCAGACATCAAACCTCATCAGGTAGCAAAGCTGAAACACAGACTCAGCTATGGAAGCAGCCCGGCGGTCACACAAGGCCAGCAGCACCCTGCAGAAGCCCTCCAGCACCTTCTTTTGCAGGGCTTCACTAAAACAACAGGGTCTGCCACCCACCCCTCTCTCCCTCCCCAAGGGTCATGGGGAGCTTCAGGCCCCACTCCCTGGCACAGGCGGTGTGAGGCAGCAGAGCGAGTGATGCACAGGAGCCGAGGGGACCCAGAGCATTCCCTGTGCGAGCACACAGGGACCTCTTAACCAAGAAGCAGGACTGTATTTTCTGAGATATCACTTCAAACCCAAACATCTCAGAGTGCAGCTGATGCTGATAGACCACACAGGAACACAGGTCAGCGCAGGCAGTGTGAAGCTGGAGCAAAAGGCTCCAAGGAGCGCTTCAGGTTTGATGCTGAAGCCTGCAGTGAACCAGTTCCTACAACATGATGCTATAACCACTTTATACAGTGCAGGAAAGGGATGAAATAGCCATGCTAACCAATGGTTAAAGTGTCCGACATGTCTCATGGTCCTTGGGCCCACAGCTGCAGAATTCATCACAGACTAAAGCCATGCCTGGAAATCAAGCATGGGCAAAAGGGCAGAGACGTCAAACTGCATGATGAGTAATGCAGATACCATCTAGATAGTCAAGGCTGAAGAGGGATGAAAGTTAACTAAAAAGCAAATCTCACTACAGCAGCCTGGATTTACCAATGGCCTCCTGATAAGGAAGGGAATATCTATATCTACTGCACAGTGTGGAGTGAAAGCAAAGGAACAACGAAGTCAAGGAAAATAGCAAAAAATAGTGACCTCAGCAACATGTGCAGGAGTTAGCTAACTGTCACAGCAGGTTACAATTTTGCAGCGTCTTGAAGAGTGTAGGTAGGGCTTGGAACAGCCAGTCCCAGGGCACTCAGAAGCTAAAACACTGCAATTGCTGCAAAGAACAACCTGAGTCACAAAGTAACGGTGACCGCTACATAATCAAATCTAACATCCCTGTGAGAAAAATAGTGCCAGAACTTTGCATCATGCCTCTTGAACGTTAGAAAAGACAATTACAAGCAAGAATGGTCAAAACAGCCTAACTCCAGAAGCAGGGGAATTAAAGTTGTTATGCACTGTATGGTGGTGTGTTGAAGCAATCTCAGCATCCTCACTGAAAGGTACTCAGTGCCCCTGAACAAAAAACTGCTGAGAATCAAGCAAGCACATTGTATGGTCAAACAAAAGGAACAAGAAGTCATCCAGTCTAAGCAGTTGCTTCATAAGATGGTAGCTAGGAGGGCTAAGAACAAAATTGAAGGCCAAATTGCAAAAATCAAAAACAAACAATCATTTCAGTATATTCAAAGCACAAGTCCAGAAGTGCTGAATAGCAGCAGAATGACATTTCTCAAGTGGCTGTGCGGCTGGCAAAGACGTGCAAGCTCTTGCTAAGTCAGATGTTTCTTAAAGTTAGCAATGCTTTCCCTAAGAGAGGGTACAGGCTAACCTGGAAGTTGCAGCAGGGACTGGTTAAACCTGTCAAATTCCCTAAGCCCCTAACAGTACTCAACAGGAAACAAACCAGCTTGATCTCTGCTCAGAGGAACTTGCAGCCCTTCAATCCACTCGAATTTGGAAGGAAAAGGGCAGGACTAAGTGATTAATTTTCAGTCACTTCAAAGTGCACCTGCTAAACTGTTCTGGGCAGGATGCCAGTTCAGTGCCAGCCCTGTCCCCTGCTTGCCAAGGGTGGGACACCCCCCACCACCACCCCCCCTTGCTTCCCCCCCAGTGGGGTTCATGCCCCTTGGGTTCAGGCTGAGTCCAGAGCTGCTGCCCCACCGCTGTGTGCCCAGGCTCAGGGGCACAGGAGCCCCTCTCCCCCTGCCCTTGCTCTGGCCCTGATTACAAGGCATTACCCCCAGGTTTCATACCAGCTCTGGGGTGGTTTAATCTATTCCTTAATATCTGAGAGAGAGACGGGGAGCTGGCAAAGTGATTTGGGCTGACTGAGACAAAAGAAGATTGAGAGAGACTTCCAAGGGATCTGACAAAGCTCGGCAAGTGGGCAGCATAATGCAAGATGAAATTCAACATTACTAAACCAACAGTAATAAGAACTTGAGAGAATAATCTGAACTACTCCTATACCATGGGGCTCTAATTCAAATGTAATCACTTGAAGAAAATATCTTGGTATCACTGTGAACGGCTCAATGAAAACATCTGTTCAACATACAACGGTGGTAGAAAAAGTAAGTAAGCTGCTAGGATGTCTAAAAGGCAGATGCCGAAAAGGATGCTGGAAGTATTAAAATGCCACTGTGAACACTGACAGTGCACCCCCCGCTGGAATTGCTGCAGTTGCTTCTGGATGGCACACCTGAAAATACAGAAGGCACTAAAAGGTTTCATCATTCACCAGTTGGTAACACTTACTGGTCAAGCACAGCTAAAGTTGGGACAATTTAATCTGGAGAGGAGTTAGATAGAAAAAAATTATCAAATTAGTATGAAGTAGTAAAACAAGTGCTTCCATGTTTTTGGTTTGTATGTTGTTTGGGTTGTTTTTTGTGGGTTTTTTTTTGTTTTGTTTTTTGTTTTTTTGGTTGGTTGGTTTGTTTGTTTTTTGTTGTTTTAAGAGAAAGACAAAAGGTTGCTCAATATAACTGAAGAGCAGGAAATGCGACCAGACATAAGGAAACTACTACGATTTTCCTTTCCTTTTCTTACTTTTTCTGCTTATTCTAAACACAGCCCATAATTCACTAGAAGGAATGATTAGCCCATGTTATCATAAAGTCAGGAGCTCAGCAGAAATCAGAGGCCTGTGCATTTATAAGGATACTGGGAACATCCACAGATATGTCAGGTAGAATAAAAAAAAAAAAGGAAAAAACCAAACAACATAGCAACACTACACTCTCATGCTTCCAGGCATTAGCCAGCTTCTAATTAACGAGGATTAGGAAGTAATCTCCCCAGTGGGCATGTAGAGAGGGTGCACCAACCCGCTTGCTCCTGGCAGACACCGTTAATAGGCCAGGCAGGGGAAGAGCTGAACCTGGACAGCCCACCCACAGCCCATGCCGTTGGGGAGGCCGAGGTCCGGGTGCCCAGTGGGACTGCACACCAACCCCCCCATAACTGAAGAGGCTGCCAGAGGGGGCTTGGTTACCCCAGCTCAACCTCATTCCTGGCAAGGGGGGAAGTTTTATGCCTGTTGCTTTGCAAGCGGAGGGGGCTTCCCTGAGGGATAGGGACATTTCATTCACTCTGCATTGGTAAGAGAAGTACACATGACTTAGTTCATTTTATGGCAAGGAGGCAGAGTGTGGACACCCCCCGAAATTAAGGGAAAATTGGCTTGAGTAGGCTTTGAAGACAGAGCAATATGCACACTGACCTCCTCCTAAGGCAACCTGCAGCAATGGCATGGCACCAGACTCCTCTTTGCTAGATGTTTGGTACCAATTCCTCACTGGGGGGGTTTCGGCACCCCCCACAGAAGCATTCAGCGTTGGCCATGCCACCACAGACCAGAGGTCTGACCTGACCCAGCGCTCCTTAGACAGGCTGCTGCAGAAATGCACCACACATACTAAACAGCGTGTCATTCCCCCCACAAAATGACATTACTGACTTTGGCATTTTGAGTAAAACCAAAGCCCGGATGTAACCAAGCGGAGATCAGACATCAGGTTTCTCCTGCTGATGCTTGTGAAACACAATCTAGCTCATGTTCTCATAGCTGGGTTGACTCGTGAGGATGTGAGAAAAAGATGCACACATTTTTATCCTTAAGTAGGCGATCTCATCAATCTAATACCAAAATTACAGTTGAAATTAACTTCACGCAGATATGCAAATGCAAAAGTACTGCTGTGCTGCCAGGAGGAGAGCTGTGGCTCCACACATGCCCAAGTAACAAGAGACTTGAGCTCTATCTGCTAGTCCTGTCCTGGCTTCTCCAAGAACTGCTCCAGAAGAGGAAGCAAAGATTAACAGAGGGGCTGTATTTCTTAAATAGAAGCTTGTCTTAGTTCATACACCATATTCTGCCTCTTTTGGCACAGTGTTCTACAGCATGATAGATAAGGAAAGGACACAGCAATGCCATGTATGTGTACATGGTGTTTGCATACATGTGTCAAGATGGCAAAAATAATGGACAGAGACTGCACAGATACCACCAATTGCTGCAAGTTGGGTTTTTATCACTGCTGGTTTTAAATGCCCTGTAGAAATAAAAAAAAAGAGCAACCACTAAGGCTTTTTACTGTAGATAATTCCACTAAACCAAACCTTAACAAACGTGGGATGTTTTGTAAACTCATAACTGTGTTTCAAAAAAAAAAATGGAAAAGTTGTCAGAAATACAGAAACATCCAACTTCAGCATCCTTGGGATGAAAAGTTTTGACTTTTCACATCAAAATATCTTTTTGCTTAGGGTATTTCTTATATTATAATAATACAATTCCACAAAGAAACACAATATTAGTTGTCCTAAGATGGAATCTCTCTCAAAAATTTCTTTTCAAAATCAAAGCATTTAACTTCTATTTCCCTTCAGAATGAAACCAAATTCCTCAATCCTGATAAAACAGCATTTGTCCTTAGCCCAGCTCAAGCAATGAAAAAAAAAAAGGCAGAAACCAGAATGGACACAAGTGACCTCCAAAACCAAAGAGAAGAAAACACACAAGGAAAAAAAATCCACAACAGTTCACTGTGCATAATTAATAATACTGTGCTTTCTTCCTGGTGCATAAGACATGAATCATTAGTGAGAGAAAAGTAGGGTGGCATATGACCACGAGCCCTGTAGTTGTGACTTCTGTAAAGGAGAGGCTGGGCAGATGTCCTACCTGACAGTAAGCAAATCATTTCACCTGTGTACACTTCACTTTTCCATGCTATAAATCAAACTGACTGCCCTCACAAAGTGAGTTTGGAGACTCTCAATTAGTTAATGTTCGTAAATCACTGTGCAAACACAAGGTAGTATTAACCAGGGAACTGTCTTTGTTACACCACTGTCTGTTAAACAACCAGGAGCTAAATTTCTCTCTGAACATTTACAAAAGGGAAGGCAGCATTAATGCTCCACAAGGAGAAAACTACAAAGAACAGATTTTCAGTGCATGCACTTCTCCTTGAAATAAACTCTGTTAAAAGCACTTTACTTAAAAAGCACATTGATAGTAGCATCCTGCTAAATATAGCTGACTCACCACAATTTAGTAGTCAACATCCCTAAAGAGTACCATTACAGTATTGCTTAACCTGCTGCATAAATTTAAGCATTCTCCTGTGGTTACAGTTTGGATCAAGACACTCAAGACTACTACCAGCATCTGCTGACCTTCAGTGGGTCATGAAGCTGCTCTGAGCTTTACTTTCTCCATCTGTACTATTGGTATAATAATAAAAACACATTTCCCCAACAAAGGCATGAAAAAATATTTCTAAGTTTCTTAATAAGTTGTTTACACCGTACTTCGTATATCCATATTACTACTGAGCAGCTAAATATAGCTGTTCTCGAGGCACTTTGAGATCTCTCAGGGAAGAGAATCTTACAAAAGAAAATTGGGTTTTAGGCAACCCTGAAGATAAGGAATCAGTTTCCACAATAAGGGAAGGATGCCTACTTCAGAGACGCAAGAAGTAGTTAATGCATCTGTGCCTACCGCTGGGGACCAAGGTCAGGTCACGAGCAAAATGATTTATCTACATGTCACAAAACCACACAGCTTGACACAAATGGCAATCTGTTCCAAAAAAAGAAATGCATAAGCATGGAATAGTGAGGGACTGCAGCAGTCTTCTCTTGCTAGGGCTGAGGACCTGGTGCAGGGTGGGAAAGGATACATGGGCTAGCACAAGGGTGCTGCAAGGCCAAAACTTAAATGCTCAGTTTCAGCTGTGATCACCTCAGACTGGCAGGAAGGTGCCTTCAGGTGAGGACTAGAAAGACCAACCTGTGTGAAAAGTTGCAGCCCAGCTGTTGCATTGATGCAACACTGCCAGGCATGCACACCCACACCCCCTCTACCCTGATCTTGCAAGATCCAGCTGCAACAGACTGCAACATGCTGATGTCTCACCTGTTGCAATACTATGTCACAGGATCCAAACACCATGCAGTTAAAAAAAAGGTTGGTTCTGCACTTTAGCTCTACCTGATGTGTGATTTCTAACACATTCAACAATTTGCAGTATGCTATTTCTGGCTACGTAGAAGGATTGATTTGCAATCACAGGTTTGGTTTCAAAGCTCTAAACAGAATTCCCTCCTATCTTTCCCCAAACTTCTCTAGGGAGCCTGAAAAATATTATTTCCACAAAAGTTATTACGCTTATAATACTTTAGAGGGAAAACATAGACGCTATCCCTGCCCCAGGAGCATTAAACATGGGTATTATAGGCCCAGAGAATGCAGTCATCTGGCTCCAGTTGAAAGAATCATTGCTATTCTACAAATTGCAAAACAACATAAGAAAATGGGACTATAATACTTGATTGACATTTCCGCTACAAAGTCTGACTGTATTTTATCATAGGCATAAAGTGTGAGAACGACAAAATGACCTCCAGGGACCTTTTTTCCCCACCACTTTTCATTTGTTTGGCATTAAGTATTTCTGCTAATTATACACTCTTACAACTTCTGATCCTTTAACTTTTAAACCTTTCACCTTTCATTTAGGTATCACTCTGCATATGATCCCATCATTTTTCTTCCCTATCCTCTAAACCAATCTAAAGCCTCAAAAAGGAAAAAAATTACTCTTCCTAACCAGACTTGGCAACTCAGCACAGAAATATACACTTACTGATCTTCTGCAAATGTTGTTTAGAAAAAACTCTCTCAATTTTATTTCAGTTTTCATGAGTGTATGTCTGTTCCTTATACCTTATCAGGGTTTTCTTTTCAAATTCAAGAACCACTGAAAATATGGCCATACTGTGTAACACAGAAATAGCTCTGTACCACAGCTATTTTCATCTACTACCATCTTCTAAAGACTTTTCCTAAGACAAAAAGAAAAAAATCAAAGTTTGAGACACAGGTAGTTCATTCAGGTAATCTTTAAGCCTTAAAGGAAAGTGCAAGAAAAAGCATTACACTATTGTAGATAAATACTTTACGGAAAGATGTGTTTCTGTGCCTGGTTGTTTCCATTGTCGTTGTCCCTACATGCCCTCAGTCAAAAAAAGAAAATTAAATATTGAGTCAATCTTTTTGCCTACAAAGATAATTAAACACCCCTTTAATTTAAACCTTAAAACTGGTTACTGTTACATGTTTTTGCAGGGATATCACATCAACAGAAATGCTTCATCACTTATATGCCTCTAACTGCAGTAGGCTCAGTAACTTTCTAGACAGTTACACCTTTGCAATGTCTGCAGGCAAAAAATTGCAGCATTGAGAACCTGGAAGTCATTGAACTCACTTTCCAAACTGCGAAAAGTATAAAAAGTAAACAGATAGCATGCAGTGCGAAACAGCTGAGATTGTTTCAATTAAATGCTAATAAACTTTTTTCCCCATAAGTCATCTCTCTGAAGTCAGCAGATGCAATTTCCAGTTAACGCATGCAACTCAGACTCCCAAATGTTTTCTGAGGACGGGGTTCAGGGGGCTTTTGGGGCTAAGGCATTTGTGAAAAGTTCATCTTGGCCATCACAAGACTTGTTTCTCAGCAGGCAGAGAGGAACGGCCTGCTGCATCTCGCAGGGCAGCGAGAACCAGTCACAGCTACCCAAGAAGCAGACTCCATCCAGATCCAGCCTGCGAGGAAGTTTCATATCCAGACCTTGCTGAGACATCTCTGGTATTCTTGTGGGAGAGCCTGTCATTTGTTACCGTCCTCCCGCTCTCTCAGGGATCACTTGCAGCAGGTTTCCCAGTCTCCCAGCAGCAAATGTGGCCAGCAGCAGCGCCCAGCTGGCTCAGCAAAGCTGTGCACTGCTCACTGCTGAGCAGACCTCCGCAAAACTACTTAGTGGACCTCTGCGTAAATAAGCAGACCTTAAGAAAATTACCTTGTAGACCTCAGTAAAACATAACTGAGCAGGCCTGCTCTAAAGTTTAGCATTAATTGAAAGAAGGCATTGCCACCTGATCAACAGATGAGTCTGAACATTTTGCACTTTGTAGTTTCTTTTGTTGCCCTTATTGCAGCACCTCCTGGTGCTCTCCAGCAATGCACTAAGTGATGTGAATAGCATCGGTCACATGCAACTTGTTCCCTCTCCACACAAAGGGCTGAGATATGCACCCTGTGTTGGAAGGGCTTCTGGGGGCCGGTGGTGATGGAGTGGTTTGGGTCTCTCCACATCCCCAGGGGTAGGCACTTATCTCAGAGCTGAAGGAGCCCGCCATGCACCTGGGAAGAGGAGGCAGAGGAGGCCAGGTGAGGACCACCAGGACATGGAGGGCTTCAGGCAGCCCATCACCATCTCTGCAGAAAGTTCCCTGCAGCCTCAGGGCCTGAAGGATAGACCAGAGTTTTCCACCCAGGTGAGCTTATCAAGGGGCTAGGCCCAGACAACTGAGCATAACATGAAGCCCAGTTTAAAACAAGTTTTCCAGTACCGTAATAAAAAAAAAAATA
>NW_009601268.1:0-799 GCF_000690535.1 Cariama cristata | reverse complement strand
TGGGGACATGGCTCCGGGAATTGGGGACATGGGCCCAGGGACATGAGAGACGTCCCCAAGGACCAGGGACATGTCCCCAAGCGCCAGAGACACGTCCCCAAGGACCAGGGATGTCACCCCAAGAAGTGGGGACCCGTCCCCGGGAAGTGGAGACCCGTCCCCAAGGACCAGGGATGTCACCCCAAGAAGTGGGGACCCGTCCCCGGGAAGTGGAGACCCGTCCCCAAGGACCAGGGACGCGTCCCCAAGAAGCAGGGACACGTCCCCAAGAAGTGGGGACACGTCCCCAGGGACATCCCCAGCACCAAGCGTGGCCGAGGACCTCGGACGAGAGCCAAAGTGGGGTGGTGTCACCCAGCTCCGACCTCGGGGACATCAGGAGCCAGGACGTCTCCAGGGACATCGAGGACAGCGAGAGCCGAGGTACGGGGACCGATGGGGACGTGGGGGTCATGAAGGGACTTTGGGGACACAGAGGGGACCTGGTGTCCGGCCCTGTCCCTCATCCTGTCCCCTCTCCAGGTTGGGGACGCTCGGAGGAACTGCGGGAGATGCCATAGGGCCGGGGGACGTCCTGTCCCCGTGTCACTGTCACCCTGTCCCCATCCCGTCCCCGTGTCCCCCTCCTGTCCCCGTGTCCCCATTAAAGGTGGAAGCAGCATCGTCCTCGTCCCTCATTGTGGGGCCCCACGGGGACGGGGAGGGGACGCCCTGGGGGTCCTCTCATGAAAGGTCCCTCGCCCGGATGCCTGGGTCCCCACCCCCACCCCACCCCATGTCATGAGCGTGCCAGGTCCCA
>NW_009601267.1:14767-20078 GCF_000690535.1 Cariama cristata | reverse complement strand
TGATTCTATGATTCTATGATTCTTTCCCATCCTTAGCCTCGGTTTCACTGTACAGAGCACAGCCTGTGTCATGTAGCGAGCAGAAACTGTACCACTGCACACTTTTCCTTTCTGTATTAACACTGTGGTTACATACACAGGTAACAGATATCTTTTTCATTACAAATATAAGATAACCTAATATGCGTCACTAACATGACGAGCCTTGATCCAGTTAGTTTAAGTCAGTGGGAGTATTGCATTGATTTCAGGCTAATTTTGCATCATACTGTAACATGACAAACCTAAGAGCTCAATCTGACTGCACACAGTTTGAATAGCCATAAAAGTGTAGAATAATATTTATCCTGAAGTGAGGTAGTTTATTATGTATGTGGTGAAAGGAAGGACTGACAGTAACTTTCACGGAATCTTGGAATTGGCATCAACTTAATATGAAACAAAAATTATTGCTTTCTGTAATCTCCCCTTAGAATAGTACCTCTACATTGATTACTTTTTTGTTGCTTAATAACAAAATCAACACTTTGACATGAGAAGTATATTCAATTGATTTTAGATAAGTATCTTATAATTTTATCTTGAATTTTCTTATTCTACAAGAACATGGGCTGTCACTTGTAAAAATTGTAGTTTCCCTTGACCATATGGTCTTCATAGATATCACATTCTGTGGTACTATTTTTTTTTTTCTGGTTAGACCTTGTCTGTAAAGACCATTTTGGTGGTACTTTAGAAAAAAAAAAAAAAAAAAAAAAAAAAAAAAATCAGTGAACTAACAACAACCTGGCAATGGGAAATAATGATGATATACTCAGAATGGTAGCAATATTGCTGCCTAATTACAGTAGGTATCTCATGCTCCAGTCTCTATCTGTGGTATGTCAGTATTTTTGGTTTGTGTTTTGTTGTTTTACTTCTTTGACAGTATACTATGCATAACATATTTCAGTATATTATGCAGTGCAAACAATAATAATGTAAATTTATTAAGATGGAATGCCTTAAGCATGAGAAACATTGAGTGTTCAGAATACTAAGGAATTCACAATATTTTTTTAACTATTATTTTCCTTTAAATGGTTGTCTGGTCAAAATGAAATACCTTGGTAACAAGCTTCAAGTTTGTCCTTCCAGTAAAACTATTCTTGACATTTCTTTTTGTCCAATGCATGGAAAAAGTAGACTACACCTCCCTTTTCCCTATTCCATTCCTTTACTGCTTTCTCCACAACATGCACTAGAAATACAAGTAATGTATTTGACTTCTTTCAAGCAAGGAGGAAATTGAATCCACGTCTGTGTGTAAAGTAGAAAGGAGAAGAGTGTGTTGTAATCAACAGACAACTTTACTAAAATAAAGTTCATCTTTCATCTATGTTTTGAAAAAGTGAGACTTTTTCAGATCTCTGAAAAAATAGGATGAAACTGCTAAGAGTTCAGGTTTGTACATCTTCAAACATAAATGTTTTCTCTAAGCCTGGATGTATTTACAGTATGAGATTTTTGATCCCCGTCTATATCCAACCTTTCTGTATTGACCAGTGTCTTACGACGGTGTAATTTCACTGTAATTTCAACATGTTGATTCATTTTCTATCTTGCTATATTACTTAATTCCATCTGTTTCCATGGAACCTAGACACCCATGACATGGTTCTGGATTTCACATTACATGTCAATTATAAGATATCTCACTTTTTGTTGTTGAAAACATTTATGTGATGTCATTTTCTCTCTTTTCCTGATTTTATTAAATACTCAACCTTCACAATAATTTTCAATCCTTCAATACAAAATTACCAATGTTAATAAGTAAATCACTTATTTCATTAGTTGAATGTTGCCTGTTCTACACTTTCTGAATTTCTGGGCATCAATATCTTAAATTATAACATTTAAAAAAATAATTCTATCTTCCTTATATGAAAATTACTGTGTATTTTCATTTTAGACATTCTGTAACTGCTAATCCAGAAATTAATGCATTTTCTTTAAGTTCTATATCATATCTGCCAGACTCATGTAGATATATCAGATGTCCTCCAAAACCTTGTAACTGTATTAGATACATATATTCAGGAAATTGAAACAAACTCCTACTAGCTGGTCAACTGACTCACTCTTTAGGTTTCGCTTAATGCATTGAGTCATCTTTTTTTTTTTTTCACCTGGACAAACACAGTGATGTTTGAAGTACCCTTGAGTATGAAAGACATCTACATAGACCTACATAACTTGTAGACTGCTGTAGAAGTGGTGAGAAGCCGGGTGAACTATAATAGGGCATCTCAAATGAACTGGATGCATATATCAAGCAAATTAACTGAGCTCCACTGACTGGTCAGAGAGCATAGGTGCCTATGTTGTATACAGACACCTGGGTACGTAGGCATCTGAACTTGAACCTGAATCCCGCATCAATGACAAAACATAAATTATTAATTCATGCACCTGTGTTTCTCAAAGCCTGAATTTTGGGCAATTATTCTAAACCAAAATAACCAATAATAGTAGGGAACCAAAGTAAGGTAACTGCAAAAATGAAACTAAAGGAATGCTGAATTTGTACCTACCCAGGATAAATTAGCCTTCATTCTTTCCATAGGGAGAATTTGACATCTTTGGAATTATGAGTTTTGGAAGACAGCATGTCCAGTAGCAGATAATTCATAGGAAAATAAACTATTTTTACAGGAATAATCCATCACTCCTGCAAGTGGCTACATCCAAGGTAGCATCCGTCCCCAACAGTTAACACAGGCAGCAGGCAAGTAAAAATAAAATTGGTGCTCTGTGGTCTCTGTTGAAAGAATCCTCTTTCACAGGGACATTTTCAGTGAATACCAAGCCAGAGTAAACAGGTAAAAAATTATGAAAAAGGAGATGTGAAATATATGGCAGCATCATTAAATAGAGAGAATACCTGATGAAATGAAGAGATAAACAAAGACCTAAAAAAGACTTTAGAAAAAGGGAAAGTACAAAAACACAGATTTAAACTTATATGCATCTGAAAGAGGAAATGTTTGTGTGAGGAAGGTTTGTATACAAGCTCTCAGTTCCTACAAAGATTGTTCAATTATACTTTGGAAAGGTAAATAATGAAAATAGACATATTCAGCTATATTAACAGTACTATGCAAAGTCAATTACTCTGGTATCACTTACTCTGGTAATTGATAATCTTTACTTGACATATCTGTCCACAGAAAAAAAAAAAAAAAAAAACAAAAAAAAACAAGATGAAAATCATACTACAAAATCTTCTCAGTTGAGATAGATGGCTCATTTAGAAAGTGCCTCAGCTTAGAAATTTTAAACTTTATTACTAAATGTAGAGCTGAGAGGAGTATGTTGTTCAAACAACAAGAAAATCAGTGATTGTTTAACGATGCTTTGAATCCATAAAGGGTAAAAAAGTCTCTTGAAGTGGTTTTTAAGAACAAGCTAGAATGAATGCATTTGGGAAAAACAGAGACTTATAAGCAATGCGTGGCTGTTCCATGTCTTTTTCTCACTGTTGGTTCCATTCACGAAGAAGCGAGCCTTCCGGCATCCAAATGCTTTGCAGCAATTATCCCCAAATGTTTGGTATTTATGAAAAAAGCAATTTACTGTAGGGGATACTTCACTAACTTCACTACAAAGGCATCTCACAACAGTACATTCTAACATTGCTATAATTATCAGCCAATCACTGATTCTTGTTTTTTCATAAGCAAGTCTTTTCTTATAAAAACTTGCTCAAGGCTGAAATTTAGCATCGGGTCCAAATTGGGAAATTTTCCCCACATCTAAGAAAGCCGATCTCATCTGAAAATTCAAGGATCAGATCAGAACTGACTTTTTGAACAGGAACGCTAGATCCAGCCCACGTTGTCTTTTAATGACACCACTTCAATATGCCAACTCTGAAATAATGCCCAACAGTTAAGAGGCAAAGTGCTAGTGTAGCTGCTTCAGAAAACACCATAGCAAATGGGTTTCATCATTAATAATACAACTCCAGACAGTGGGCAGCCTTCTCATGGAAAGAAGCCTGAAGCTTGCTCAAGAATTGCATAAGCTACTGTTGCTACAAAGAGACGGAGGGAAGCGGACAGACCCATGGGTGCACGCAGCAAATGTGCTAGCTTTGGCACGGGTCTGCTTGCCTTTGCATGGGTGTTCTTCCTTGATCTCCATGGAGGAGTTCCATGGGGATAACTAGGTATCACATGCCTCTGTAAGGAGACCGCAGTGTAACACTACAGTTAAATGCCAGGTTCACAAATATTTTGTTTGAGAGGTTATATTCACAAACAAATTTCTGTCTAAAGACTCTCTTAAGGAAATTGCTAAGCTGGTCCTGCTTCTAAACCATGAAAGGCTTCTTTTACCCAACTGAGAATAAAGCAAGTTGATAAAATATGCTTCTTACATTATATAATTAACATTGAGCACTAGTGACTTTGAAGATTTTTTTTTTCCTTTCTTTTGTAACACTAGGGAAATATTCATTGCAGGGGGGAAGGCTATTAAGCATAGCAATTACTTTACATAGTAGTTTAGTTTAACAGCTGGAAGTAGTTCAGTCCCACATGCCAGAATCTAAAGCCCTAGGAATACAGAGAAAATACTCTTTAATAGGAACTTTTTGTTAATTCCTAGGAAGTTAGTATTTGGAAGTGGAACCCAAGTCTCCTGTTGGTCTTGTGTGGTTTGCCCCTTTGAAGTTTGTGTCCTGGAACTTTAAAGCTCAAATATTCACACGTACCTGAGCTAACTGGTAGACCTTAGCTAAAGGAATTATCTTTGGAAGATAATTCTATCAGTCAGATCATTCAGACTGTAGGTGATGGCCTAAAATTAGCCAGAGAATCTGGGCCTAAATGTACTTCATAGTCAGTGAAGAAAATGCTAGGAATACATACCCCACAAGAAAATAATTTGCCATTGTGAGAGATAAATTTTTGGTAAAGGAAGTTTAAATATTCATAAAGCACTGAAAGACCTAATTTGGACCACAAAATCAAACAATGTAGGTAAAAAACATGATCTTGAAGAAAAGGTGAATCCAAAAGTGACTCAGACTCCTGAGTTCATCTCTGCAACTCAGGAAGACTGATTTTTTTTCCTTCATCTGTCACGAGCTCACTCGTGGTAGTGACTGATTGACTTAGGTTAAATACCAAGAAATCAGGCGAAGGTCACAACATATTATACCTGGATATGCGCCTCTCAGCGCACACATCAGAATAGAGGCAATAAAAATGCAGGAAATGAAGATTCAACAGATATTAAGTGCTCCAAGCCAATTTAAATTGAG
>NW_009601267.1:0-14736 GCF_000690535.1 Cariama cristata | reverse complement strand
TGTAGGGAATAAATCTGGCTAACAGTTAGCTACCAAATTTTAGTGACAGTGAAAGTTTTGGGGGGTTTTCAGTCCATTTCTAAGGCAACAATAAATACTTCACTCATAGATACATTTCAAGGCTTAACATTAAGCAATTAAAAAGCCCTTTTGTCCTTGAATAGAAAGTATTACAGAAGTGTGATTTTTTTTTAGTCTTCCAAAACAGAAAGGTGTGAAAGGAGTCTATGTCAATTTTGCTTTTAACCTGTCTTCTAGAACAGGCCTCCTTCCTTCTGACTGCTGTAACAGATGCAAAAAAAAATGTTCTGCAGTGTCAATAGAGTGAATTAAGGACAGACTGTGAACTTAGTCTTTCAGCTGTAATTTTAGTTGTTTGCTTTCTTTTGACTTCATTCAAGCCCCTTGGGGGCTATTTTCCGGGCAGCCATGTACAGAATTGTAGACAGCCAGTATACATTAGTTTTAATGGACATGGTCTCCTTTTACACACAGCTTTTAAACTTTTTGTTTGCAATTACTAGTTAGAAACTCAAAAGTAAAACAGTTTTATGATTTTCTTCTTGTTAAACTGACAAAAATAATTGCCAAGCATGCACAACTTATGCAATGTATTGATGTAAATAAATTCTATTATTTATATAGAGTAACATATATAAAATCTGCTGAAGTAGAGCCCTAAAATAATTTTTAAGTTGTTATCATTATTTGAACAAAGTTTCCTCAGTTACTGTACTGAGTCTGGAAAAGATGGAGTTAATTTTCTTCATAGCAGCTTGTACAGTGCTGTGTTTCGAATGTCTGACTAAACCAGTGTTGATAACACACCAGCGTTTTGGCTATTGCTAAGCAGTACTCGCACAGTGTCGAGATTTTCTTTTTCCCACTCTACCCCTGCAGTGAGTAGGCTGGGGGTGCAGAAGAACTTGGGAGGAGACAGCCAGGACAGCTGACCCCAACTGACCAAAGTGATATTATATACCATATCACGTCATGCTCGGTAATAAAAGCTGGGGGAAAGGAGGAGGAAGGAGGGATGTTCAGAGTTATGGTATTTGTCTTCCCAAGTAGTTGTTACTTGTGCTGAGGCCCTGCTTCCCAGAAGGTGGTTAAACATCTGCCTGTGGATGAGATGTATTGAATGTACTCCATATTTTACTTTATTTGTGCATGCAGATTTGCTTCACTTTGTAAACTGTCTTTATCTTGATCCATGAGTTTTCTTTTTTTTACTCTTCTAATTCCTCCCCATCCTGCTAGAAAGGACTGAGAGAGTGACTGGATCAGCTTATTTGCTGGCTGGGGTCACCTCACTGTAGTTACTCTGTACAATCTGCATCATTTTTATTAGCCACAGAAAGTTGATGTTGAAGCACACTGTTTCAGTGATGTACTGCTGTCTGAAAGTAAACATAGTGATCAGAGCATGCAGTCCTTTCATTGTATCTAACCCTTATCCAGACAGTTTTCTAACTCTGACCTGGAACTTATTTCAAAAACATATTGACATTGCATTACAGGATCTCAGTAAGTTTTCTAAATCAGTAGACGTATAATATAATAAAATAATTCATATGATCAACATTACTTAGCATGTAATTTAGTAGTGTACAAATTTAGAGCTGTCTTCTTTAAACATTCATTTAATGTTTTGCCAAACAATTTCCATTGCTGTGGTATTAATAAGTGAGAGTTGCTCACATGTTTTGTAGGTGACTGAAAAATCCCAAATCCTTAAGCTGTAAATCATGTGTTTAAATGAGCATTGTTCTCAGACTATCTCCAGTTAAAATAATAGGCATTACATTTACAATAGTAGTAGATTTAGATGTGGGCAAGAAATGTTTTTCTACTCTTAAAAGAATTTGCTGTTACTAATTTGGGAGTTCGAAGGTGTGTACAGTACATTTCAACAGCCTGATATTTTGTCTTTCAAGACAGGACGTGAATTGAAATTGGTCTTTTCCCTTCTCCTCTTTTGTCATTTCCCTAAAAATTTGTTACTTTTAATTTTCAACAAAACAAAGGTGTGTCAAAAACGTGTGAAGCACTGTACGCAGCATTCCTCTTACCCCATCCTCCAAGTTCAGGGCTGAGTACTTTGCAACTGTCATGATGAATATAGTATGTGCACTTATTTACAAATCTACCAGATGGTCCCTTTGGTTGAGGTTCATTCATCCAAAGCTGTCCTTCGGATGGAGGTACTAACTTTTTAACCACTTGATTAACTGACAGCTTATGTATTTCCCTCTGCATCCATAACTACCTGAACAGTAGAATGATCTAACATTTTAGACCACTGTCACAGTGCCTAAGAAACCCACAAAATAAGTGGTTTTGCTTTGATGTTATGACCCTAATTATAGACAGGATCATTGTCCTGAAGCCACTGTTGCATTTTACATCAGTGTCATAGAAAGTGATCTTACTACTTACTCCATGATGAAAATGGATGTCTGACAGGATCAAATAACATCAGTTCTCTCCAGCTTCTGTGAACTCCAAACATGTAAACCATGTCCCTCTTATGTCAATTTCTAAACACAGAGTGGGAAATGAACTTTTTTTGTTCTTTCTGCAAGAAATGTTTGATAACACATTTTAAAATAGTAAAGCACAGGACCCACAGTAGATGCCAAGGGTGATGCCAGCTAGCTCTAGACATCAATGTCCATATTTGGGGTAGACACTTGAGGCTTCTTTTTATTCAGTGTAGAGTATTAGGCATACTGAAGAGTAATTCTGATCAGGATTATAAAGAAATAGAACACGACTTGAAAGCTGTTATTTTTCTCCTTTGACCACACAGGGAGTTGGGCTGACTAGCTCAGATGCATACATTGTTAACATCTACAGCTGGTCAGAGGCAACTCAAATTTAGTAACTTTTGCATCATATGGGAAATAGCTATCCATGCTGTAGCTAAATCATGTCAGAGGTGCAAAAAGATCCAAGTTGATCTGGGTAGGCCAATTCAGATGCTGCACAGATTGCAGCACCACGTGTAGAGCCACGTAAGTGCAATTACATCCATCTTTTGCCAAGAAGCTTTATAACTGCTCCATGCTGTGCTGAGCCCTTGTCAGTGATCACAACCTGTCCCAGCTGTCTTCACACCATGCACTCTGACATATCTGAAGGGCTTACTAGTTTAGATACTGTACACCAGGAACACAGCTTCGGACCTCCAAAGTGACTACACGCATTTGGACAGCATGGCATCTTTCATGGAGCCAAATGAGCTTTTCACAGGGCTTATCCTGAGCAAGTTAGCTCAGTGTGGAAACCATAGCATTATCTCTGTCCTCGAAACTCTGCCAAGCTCCAATTAGCATCGATAATGGAGAGTTGACTGTATTGTGATTACATTAGTAGATGGAATAAACTCATGCTGAACTCAGTGCTGTTGGGACTTCATTGCTTCTGGCACATGTGCTGGTTCAGGTGCCTCTTCACTCCACTGCAGGCTATGCTGTAAACAGACTCAGTGAGATTATAGATGCTAGTAATTCACAAAACAGTGTGCAAAATGGCTTTCCAAAATCTAGGTGAAAAGCATATGAAACACAATATTTAATTTTCACTTGAATCTTACACTGCTATGAGTCATATTTCTTGTTTGCAGATTACATAAAATTATCTTTATAGGTTAGTTCATCAAAACAGAACATATATATTGGCTTATCATCAGCTTTCTACTGGCCTTTATGTCTGGTATATTTTAAATCCATATGTCCCTTTAATATAGTTTTCTCCTTTTTTTTCCCTTTATAGTTGATATGCTTGGACCGATTAAGAGATATAGTTGACATGCTTGGACTGGTTTTTGCATCCATCTGTCTTTCACTACATTTTAGTTTTTCTTAGTCAAAAAAATCTAAATGTTTTATTTATCACAAAAAATAGCAAATGTTCACAGAAGTGACAGAGTGCTCATGAATACAACCATTTGGGTAAGTTATCCACTCAAGAAATGTAGATGTAGCTCTATTCATAATTCATAAAGAAAAACCTAAAATTTCTGTGGATACTTTTCTATTCTGAGAAAAAAGTTGAGATTTTTTCTGATTTTTTTGTTTTATTTTACTTTCCTTTTAATTTATTTGTACATTGAAGAATAACTGGCAGGTTATATAAAAAAGATAGGCAAAACTCTGATTTATTTTTTGATATCCAAAGATATGACTTTTAATATACTACTAAAGTGGAAATAAAAATAACCAAAACCAATGGGTCTTCCTAAAGAGGAAAAATGAATAAATTAAAGGAATGATTTTCTGATTGTTTAAATAAGATATTAGAAGAAGAAAATAAACCTCCAAAGTTATTAAATGATTTGCCAACCTAAACTCAACATTTGTTTATCTAACTTCTAACATAATGGTTGAATACATCTAAAGAATGTATTAAATCACACAGGAAAAAAATTCGTTCCCCTAAAAACACAGAATTTTGCAAGGAGGGCAAGCAAACAGTGAAGAGTTTAGAAAAAATACTCACAAATGGGAATAAACATACAAAACTTTCTAAATAATTAACATCTTTTAGAAACAATGGTACTTTGTGACTGAATTCTATATGTTAAAACCAAAAGTTCTAATTAAAATGTAATTATTAGTTTTATTTTACAACTTTTTTAGTAGTACACACATCTACTCACATCTTATTAATGCTGTCTACAGATCAGAGTAAGCACAGAGTAAGACACCATGACCTAGGAGTCTCCAGTCCAGGCTGATGGCTGTGGTTGCTGCTTTCTTGTTTGCAGGTTCAGGGCACTGCCTTTAACACCACTCACATATAACACATAAACCAGGACTCTTATCAAACATAAGTACAGATGGTCAAGACATGCTCCTCTTCTCTGACTGATAGTGACTGAAGTTCACCAGTGAAAACATGCATGCCCTCCCTCTCATTGAAATGAGAATATAAATTCACAAGTACACCCATATTCTTGGGTCCCTTGAATATCCGCCTAACATCCCTGCTTGGATCTCAGGTCCCTTTACCCTCTAAATGGATCTCCTCATACTCACTGGCTTGTCCAGCTTAATATTTACTAGCAAAGACGTGCATGCAATCACCCGCCTGCTTCACAATCACCCCCACACTCACAGATCCCTTGAATACTAACGCAGGTTTTTCGGCCTGGCTAATATCCATGACCAGACTCTGGACTCCATACCCAACATTGTCTCAGATCTGGAGTATTCCCAAACGCAGGTCTTCTACTCACCTGCTAGTCTGGCTTGAAGTTTGCGAGTGAATTCTGCGTACACGCACATCCACACAGGATTAAATTACCTGGGGAAACAATAAACACAGCTCTGTTACCACTTTCTCCTCAGGTCTCTATATCTGTGTATCACTTTCCTTGTTCCTTTTTACTTTTATACTAAATAGTCCTTAACCAGATATAGCTTGATGAATCAGATTCTGTCATGTTCCACATACTCTTACCGAACTAACATTTCCAAATTGCTCCTTCTGCAATGCTAAGTGCGTCTGTTCTCTATACACGGCCACAACTTAGCAACAATACGGTTTCCTTGCTCACACTCCTGTGATTTTGAACATTTCCAAAGTCTGAGGTGCAATTACAGCATTCATCAGACATGTACTAAAAAGTACAGTCACTCTTTAAGCCCTAAATATCCATTCTCCTTCTGAGGAAGTAAATCCTTAGGTCTCTACCCTCCATTTACTAAAAGATGTGTAAGCTACACCTCAGAAGAAAAAGAACATAAAGATATGATTGAAGGGTTCCCATGTTGATTAAAGAACCTGTGCCTGTAAAAATAGCTTGAGCAAACAACAGGTTGCTGACTCATCTTGACATGACAGACTTTCTGGGGTCCCTGGAGACACTTTTTTCACAATCCCACTGAGAAAAACCTATTCTCAATGACACTCTCTAGTGTGTATCTATATACACACATAAAATGAAGTCCTTTGTTGATGGTATTGTAACATCACCAGAAGAGAGAGTACTGTGCACATCTCCGAAATGCTTTCTTCATAAAGGTTGGTAATGACAATGAGAAAATCACTCCGTCTCTTTGCACCTCTTCCCACCTTTTGTTTGAAATGAGAATATAAATTCTTTCAGTCAGATCCTATTTTCCACTACCTTTTTACAAATACTTTTTGCAAAATAGTACTTCAGTCTCAGTTAGGACTGCTTATGCTACGAATAATAGCACTTGTAGCATTAATTAACTATTGTCTCTTTTCTCAGAAAACTCTCATCTAAAAATTCTATCACTTTGTAATACAGTGCTACTTTAGTTTAGAAAGCTTGCGATAAAGCTAACATCGTTCTGCAGAATAAGCAGTATGTTAGTCACCCCAATGGACTAGAGCTGAATACCGTGTTTATGTTGATGTACGTCTTGTACACACAGGTCCTCTCTTTATAGATTTTTGAAGATCAGACTTGCACTCAGAGGACAGAATCCCTTGACTACTGTGATGAAAAAACCCTCCTTATCTGTGATGGGACCTTTATTCCATTTTACAACACCTTGTTATCTGGTGTACACAGGCTGATCTAGAAAAGGCATTAGTGGCATATACATCTAAACCTAAATTAAAGAACATTTTTGAACCTGTTGTAATCCTGAAATACTGTTTTGAAGCCTGAGAGGTGATGCAGAGATACATGAAGGTATCAACAAGGTATCTCAAGTACTGGAATCATTCCACCTGTGGTACTGTGAAGAACCTTGATGAAGTAAGTCAACCTGTATGTTGCTGCAGATATGGTATTGCTAATATCCACACTGTTTTAGTTAACATGGATAGCTTACTCTATACTGCAAGGCAGACAGACCTTGAATTTTCAGCTTCAGTTCCAGTTTCCTCTTTGAAAATGGAAAAGATAATCAGTTGCTTAAAAAAAAACCCACAACAAACAAAAACAAAACCAAAGAAATCACTCCTTATTTTAAGTCAAACCCTAATCTAAGATTTTTTTGATGTCTGAAAATTATTTACATAGCCTACTTTCCAACACTTTTTTCTCTCTTTTCATGCATCTCTGCAGCTTTGGGCTCTGCTGATACAAGAAATGGAAATTCTGAAATATCAAAACAAATTCTGTTCACATAAGATGTCCAGTAGAATGTTAGACATCAGAGAGGAGGCTGACAGTTAACAAATTAATCTCAATATAGAAACTTTTGAAGTTTCTCCATCCTTATTGGTGGTCCTATAGTGACTCCGTTGTTTCTGGTGTTATGTCTTCTCTTTCTAAATTCCATTTCCTTTTTTTTTCCCTTTGGGACATTTAATGTAAGCTACTGATTGCTCTTCTGACTCGTCCTCAGTCTTCTGGTTCTGAGAACTGAAAAGTATCATTATATTCAACAGATTTGATAACTGAAAGAAGTATCCTTTCAAACACTGTAACTGTATAGGCGGTCAATGTTCTTTTTCAGACTCTTCTTCAGCATTAGAATTCTACATAGTTCTGCATCCTGTATATTAGCTGAAGTTTTATTCTTGAACTTTATTTCTATTTTCACAATTCTTTGTTATCTAATAACTGAATAGAAATGTTAACAGATACAACTAGAGAGGTTAATATTCACAAACTCACTGTATCTCTTTCTTTTTTTAACTCTACTGAAACAATCTAGTGGAAATTTAACACATTGCATAAAATTCAAATGCAAAGAGTTGTCCCACTTCATGTAAAAGTTAAAGAAATGTCTGAAGTTCTTTTCTTCTAGACTGAAAAAAAATCATCTTTAGAGTAATTTACATTAAGAGAGCCTCAAAGCAGTACATCCTTTAACTCTAGTTTAGAGCTGTCGATTATCGTGTGAGTGCCCTGATTCAAATCTGCTTCATTCTAAGTTAGAGAACTTATCCTGAGGTTTTCTACTCCCACATAAATGTCACAACCTCTATCACACAGAGTTATTTTTGTACTCTCTTTTCTTATCAATATTTAATTAGTTACACAAAGGATGATAAATCCACACTTACAGTAACATGCAACTGAAAGCTTTTGTATATACTGTAAAAGAAAGATTCTGAACCCATTTTTTCTGTATTTCAAGTGAAATCTGTGACACTTTATGCACTTAATAATTAAGGGAAGAACTATATTTTGTCTAGCAGCTGACTGCATTGATGGTGGTTTCTTTGAAGTTTACACATTACCATCCAGAAGTCACACCCTCAACATTTCTTATTTTATCACAAAGTCCCATTCATGTCTAATGTTTAGTTAGCATTGCCTGCCCATCCTTTGCTCCTGACCTAGTCCCACACGGCTGCCAGGAGTAGGTTTTAGCAGGCTATATGAGTATGCCGGATCACCTTAAGTAGTGTGAGAACACACAATGAATCTGTTTCTTTACTTTTGTCTGGTTTGGATTTACAGGACACAGTAGAAACATAGGAATTGGTGAAAAAACATCTTAAGACACTACCGTCTGACACTTAAAGTCATCTTGAAGAACATTCAGTCCTCTGTTACAGTCCAACTGCTTCTCTTATTGGTCAGGCCAACTCCTTGGAATACAGACGTGTGTTTTCTTCTGTTCTTCATATGGTATGTTCAAAATCTTCATACACAAGGAACAACTATACACTTCTAACCTAAATTTCTTTCTCCTTAGAAAGCAAAAAGGAGTAACCGAGACTCTGCAAGAGAGCCTTGTGGTTTGTCCTTTTGTTTTGCAGACACATACTGAAACTTTAAAGGATGGTATTCAATAAATAAATGTATTGTAATTACAAAAAGTCGCATAAGCTACTTCTCTATACCTTACAATGTGAATGTAGGTTAAACCTCTCTCAAACTTACCCTTTTAATGTGAAATATTTGCTTATCTGCCTTACTTCTATGACATGAAATCCTCCTTTTTAGATCATATAAATAATTGCAGTGGACTTTATTGAATTAATATGCCTACTATGCACTTGAGTATATTGAAGATGAGGAGTTTTAAGCCAATCAACATCATATGCCTAGGTAATTTGTTTATAGCACCATCTACCTTGCAGTGATCATGATAGATTGCTTAATATTTTAATACATGTAAAGAGATTAATGGAGTATTTTGATGTAGTAGATGAATATTTACCAGACAGAGGATGAAAGGACAAACATGATTCTCCCCTTTTAGTATTATTTTTTTTCTTTTTTTTTTTTTTTTTTTTTTTTCCTCTAAGAGCAGTTGTGTGAATTTCCTGTAGAGTTTGGAGTGGTTTTGCTTTTTTTTTTTTTTTGAAGTAGAAGGTATCCATAAATGGTCGTTACCACTGTGGCACCCTGAAAAGTGTTTGAACCAAACGCCTTTTCTGAAATATGCTGGAAATTATCAGACCACTTACTCTGTTAGATATGGAACTAAAGATAACAGCTGCAGGTTTAGGGGCAGGATATTTTATTTCTCCAATCCTTTCTCCTATACAAATTAAAACAAAATTCTGACTATCCCAGCAAATCACAATGCATAGTTGTAAAAGCTGAAAACAAGGGTTGTGTTCTTTTCACAGTCTACTGTCATGGTGTCAATAAATGTTATAGTATCAAATTTTAAACTCAAGGCATTTAAAGCACAGGGTAAAAAAGATAAAATATTTAGTGCTGCTAGACTTTGAGCTTCATCTTCTAGAGTGTTTTGTGCTTTCTGTCATTAAAGCTGTTTGATTTAGTTTTACCTGTGTCTAGTTACTTAAGTATATTTCTGTATTGAATCACGTCTTCACTAAAAAGTAAATACACCTATTCCATTGACTACTCTACACCATGTAATAGCAGTTGCATGGAAGACTTTGAGGACTGCAGGGATAACGAAAAGTCATAAACTTTTCCTTCAGATGCAAAGCTCTTTCCCGAATTAGGGCGTCTAGTGTTCCATTGGTCTATTCCTAACTCAGATGTACGTTTATTCAGATGACTTCTAGAAAGTAGGTACATTAAGGTAGCTATAAAACATCTGCCTTTGTAATTGAGATTCAAACCAGAACTTTGACTACAGCTACATTAGCACAAAAATCATGACCGTGTCATATACACTGTTAGGCATCCACCCTAGGACAGTAAAAACCATTTATACTCCACACTTTAGTGATAACACCATTCAGAAACAGAATGACCTTGAAAAAAGGGTATTTTAACTTGGTGTAGGAAAAGAAAACCACCCAAATCAACAAAACAAAACCTGGCATGCATTCCTTTTATTTTTCTAAGATTATACACAGTTTTATGACTAAAACATCTTTAAAACATCTTTTTTTTTTTTTTTTTCTTTTTCTGGTAACAAGAGTCTGTGCAGCATATACCTACATTCTACAGAAGTTACTATTAACATTAGGTAGTAAAATTACCCAATTTGGATTTAAATCCACACACGTTGCAGTGAAAATGTACTCGATATAAATCCATTCAACTTTTTATAGCTCTGAAAAGACTTTCTAACTGTTACTAATGGGTTTTCAATAATATTTAAATCCTTTCCTGCACAACAAAAGCATAGGCTGTCTCCAAGGCTGCAAAAATCCAAACAGATTGGAAAATTGAATAGGTGAAAATACATTGTATCTATCCCTCTCAACTTTCTCTGTCCAGTTAGATCTTCTTAGTTTTGAAATGAGGATAATCTGAAATATTGAGGCAAAGTGTTGGAATCTGCCATCCCAGAAAAAAGTGAAAAAAAAAAAAAATAATCTTCTGTCAAGGTTTTCCACTTTATGACTAAAGGTTTGTGCATCGCATTTTCCAGAACTGACATTTGTGCTGTTTAAAGTAGAATGTCTATGGTGCTGAAGTAGACAAAGTAATAAATGGTCTTTGTGGAGCTGAGGCATTTAATCAACTGTAAAAGTTGTTTGCTGCAAGTATACTCCTGCACCACACACATTATTGCTATCAAGAGGACAGTTTCAGACATCAGCACCTTATAGAAGATGCAATTTTTCTTCCTTTTGTGAGGGTTTGGAAGAAATGTGATGTGTTTCTGTCACTCTTCCTGACACTATGAAATGATGCTGACATTGGGAACGTGACTTATTCTGGATAAATGAGAAGTCACACAGTCTGCAAACAGTGAGAGTAAGTTTCTGATATCAGCAGAGGAACAGTCATCCTCTAGCAGCGCTATGGCCAGTGAATAGGACACTGGGATGGAAAAGGGGAAATATACATTGGTTCTTCAGCGTTTACCACTTGTTTTAATTCTGAGTTACTGTGTGACCCAAAACTTATATACAAACAGGATTTTTTCCTTTTTCTACTCTCCTACCATTTGTCCTTTTTCTCTCTTGAAGCTCTAAGGCCGTACATGTCTTAATGTGTAGTGCCTTAAACCATGCTACTGAATATCTCTGAGAATTACATTCTAAGCATGTTAATATTCCTACAAGTGAAACTCTAGTGGAGTCAAAGTAGAACCTTTTGATACAGCAGAACTTTTGAAGGTTAAAGCTGGTATCTGTAAAAAGTGCTGTAGGAGGACAGAAGCTGGTTTGCTCACTTTGGTTAAAATGTGATAGACTACTTTTATTCTGTAGCAAAATGTCCTGGTTTGGCTAAAACAGGATCATTTTTCCTGTCAGTAGATGTTTTTTCCCTTCAGTTAAGTTTGTAGGCAGTTCATGTCTGTAGGTGTTGCTGGGGCAGGAGCAGGATTGTTATGCAGACGGGCCCACGGGTATGTGCTTGTTCCCTGCGGGCTCTCTTGGGCTCCTCGTGGGGGGATGCGGAAAAGGGTCGCACCTGCAGGAAGCTGCGGACAGGACAGGTGGCCAAGGACTGACCAATGCAGTATTCCATCCCATACATGTGGATAATCAGTATAAAGCTCAGGGATCACAGGGGTCACCCTTTTTTCCTTAACAGCGAGCATCCTGGTGGGACTCTGCTCGCTCTCCCGTCTCTGACATCAATCCGTATATCCCTGATCCAGTTCCCGTCTGCTGTGGTGTCCAGTCTGGGACATCCAGGTACCTGCCCTGACACGTGAGCACTTCGTTCTGCTGCGACATATCACGTGGCCCTGTGGTCATCATCGGGAAGATCAATAATGGGTTTGTATATTTCTATTTGTATTATTAGTAGTATTAGTTTTAGTATTATTTATGTTCCTTTTCACTGTTATTGCTTTCTTAAAGTTTGTTTTAATTTTCCAACCCATCAGTCTGTCTCCCTTTTCTCCTCTCCTTGCGCTTCTGGGAAAGGAAGGGGTTAACAGAGAACATCTGCCATTCACTTTAAGCGCTGGCCCAGTCTTAAACAGTGACACAAAACAAGCTACATGTACTGCTTTCTGAAGTGTTTGCTTTCATTTCTAAATACCTTGCAGTAGGAGTTCCCAATTGGCATGTTTACAACACATTTACTGAAGATCTTATTCCTAAAATAAAAATAGATGGAAGCTGAAAAAATTGCCCTTGAATTGCATCATTCTGCCCTATACACGATGTTCAACATTCTTGAGAGATTTTAGTCTGTTTCTCCTTAAACCAGCCAAATTTTCAGTGCATCTAGGCTTTGGTAGTTAAGAGGAAAGGAAGTACTAAGACAAAGAACCTACAGTGCAAACAACTTCCTTACATTTAAATTAAGCTAAAGCTTGTCTGCTGCAGCATTTTATTTTTGAATTGAAAATTGCTTTTATGACTCATTCTACTCAAGGCAAAGATCAAGCATTGCAATAATGTCTCACCCCAGACTTTTAACCAGCAAGTATAAGTGAAAAGCCCACTTAAGTAATTCACAAATTGAATATGCAGAAAAAGGTCATCAGAGGAAAAGAAGACAGTAGAACTGGCAGACTGAAGCACCTATTGAATTACCTAATTAAGTGGACAAGCAACTCATAAGTGATTTATAAAGATTCTGTGTACTGATATGTGAAGCAGGAAACTCATGGCTTCCAGTGGAAATCCACATGAAACTATTAGAAACACCTGTACTAAAATCTAGTTGCTTAAAGGTCTGGTTGGTACTGAATGTACTACTGAATAATAGTGAGGCAAGACAAATAAAGACAATATGCCTGATGTTATATTTTTCAAAGTTATATTTAATTTTCTTTTCTTGCAGTCTAGGCCAGGAAAATTATTTAACCTCTACTTCAAGTTAAAGAAGCTTGTGACATCTTTCAAAGAGTTATTACACATTATAAGGTCGTCTGTGTTACTGAATAAAAAAGAGAAGGAGATAGGCTGATACCTGGGCCAGAGGTCAAATGGTCAAACATAGGTTTGAATCTATACTACTTATGATTAACTCACTCTACATGACATACTTGTTTTGGACAGAGCTAATCAGAATATTCTATGATAGAGCCAGGAATAGAGATGACAATTTAGTAGTGCATATGACCGAAGCCCGCAGATCAAGCTCACTCCTGACCCTCTTGTTTAACAGTAGAGATGTAGCCCTGGGAGCTACCTATTTCAGGAATGTGAATTCTGTAATAATAACTATTTTGTAGCATTCTAACTATATCCAGGAAAATAGGGCAGATTTGGGGGAATAGTTCATTCAAGATCTTCCTTAGAAAACAGGATTGAAGTTGTTTCAGGTTTGGATCCCTCCATTCTATAGGGCCCTACAACACATCGCAGATGCATTTGCTCCCACAAATACTACCCCATACTTTTATGGCACATCCCAGAACCAGACCTTCTGATACTCTAAATTTTACTCTATCAATACACCCCTATGGGCTGTGAGCCATGCTGCAGGTATGTTACTTCAGAACAAAAAACCATTATTCAGTGAGGACATAGAGTGTCTGCGCTCCAGGGAGCTAGTCCTAACAAATGAACATGAGGTTTTATGTACTTCAAGGCCTTAAATCCAGGGAGTCACTCCCCAAGCAATATAATGGAGAACAGGAGAGGTGCCTGAGGACTGGAGGAAAGCCAGTGTCACTCCAGTCTTCAAAAAGGGCAAGAAGGAGGACCCAGGAAACTACAGCGCAGTCAACTTCACCTCCATCCCTGGAAAAGTGATGGAGCAGCTCATTCTGGATCTCATCTCTAGGCAGCTGGAGGAAAAGAAGGTTATCAGGAATAGTCAACATGGATTCACCAAGGGGAAGTCACACTTGATGAACCTGATAGTCTTCTACGATGGCATGACTGGCTGAGTAGATGAGAGGAGAGCAGTGGATTGACTCCAGCAAGGCTTTTGACACTGTCTCCTGTAACATTGTCATAGGTAAACTCAGGAAGTGTGGTCTAAATGAGTGGACAGCGAGGTGGATTGGGAAAACTGGCTGGATGGCAGAGCTCAGAGAGTCGTGATCAGCAGCGCAGAGTCTAGTTGGAGGCCTGTAGCTAGTGGTGTTCCCGGGGTCAATTGTGCTCTCGTTGTGTTCCCCAGGGGGCAGTTCTGGTACCATTCTTGTTTAACCTCTTCATCAATGACCTGGATGAATGGATGGAGTGTACCCTCAGCAAGTTCACTGATGGCGCAAAACTGGGAGGAGTGGTTGATACACCAGAAGGCTGTGCTGGCATTCAGCGAGACCTGGACAGGCCTGAGAGTTGAGCAGAGAGGAACCTGATGAAGTTCAACAAGGGTAAGTGTAGAGTCCTGCACCTAGGGAGGAATAACCCCATGCACCAGTACAGGCTGGGGGTTGACCTGACGGAGAGTCGCTCTGTGGAGAAGGACCTGGGAGCCCTGGTGGGCAACAAGTTGACCATAAGCCAGCAATGTGCCCTTGTGGCCAAGAAGGCCAATGGTATCTTGAGGTC
>NW_009601266.1:378-911 GCF_000690535.1 Cariama cristata | reverse complement strand
ACCGCGCAGGGCCGGTGCCTTATGGCCCCCGCAGCTGGGACAGAGGGGATTACAGAGACGGCACCCTACAGCCCCCGCAGCTTAGAGCCACCGCAGCTTAAAGCCACAGGAGCTTATGGCCACGGCACCTTATAGCCATGGCACCCCATGGCCACAGCACCCTATGGCCACGGCACCCTATAGCCACAGCACCCTATAGCCATGGCCCCTTACAGCCACGGCACCCTATGGCCTCAGCACCCTATAGCCACTGCACCCTATAGCCACAGCACCCTATAGCCATGGCACCTTACAGCCACGACACCCTATGGCCACACCATCCTATAGCCAAGGCACACCACCCTATAGCCAGGGCACTCTATGGTCACGGCACCCTATAGCCACGGCACCTTACAGCCACGGCACCCTATGGCCTCAGCACCCTATAGCCACTGCACCCTATAGCCACAGCACCCTATAGCCATGGCACCTTACAGCCACGACACCCTATGGCCACACCATCCTATAGCCAAAGACTCCTATGGAACTGGAAC
>NW_009601266.1:0-334 GCF_000690535.1 Cariama cristata | reverse complement strand
ACGGCACCCTATAGCCATGGCACGCTATGGTCACAGCACCCTATGGTCACAGCACCCTATGGCCGTATCAGCTCACAGCTGAGGGGTGCAAAGAAGAGGGTCCCAGGGGAGGGGGAAGGCATGCCCCCCCCCCTAACTCTTTGGTGGGGGTGCTGGGACACACTGGGACACACTGGGACACAGGCCAGGCCCCGGGGTGGCAGGGTGCGTGCACATGCGTGTGGGTGGTGCACACGCGTGTGCATGGGGTGTGTGGCGGTGGCGTGTGCTGGCACGCTGGGTGCTGCACACACGCGCACGCACACATGCAGCCGTGCAAATGCATGCACACCCG
>NW_009601265.1:25297-30487 GCF_000690535.1 Cariama cristata | reverse complement strand
TCCCGGGGTCCCCAAGGGCTCCCTTGGGGAATTCCAACAGCAAGCCCCAAGCAGCAATCGGCCCTAAGCCCAGCGTGGTCTAGCTAGATGGGCAATTGCTGTTGGGGAGGGGGCAAAAAGGGGTGTAGGGCACGGGGTGACTCTTGTTTCCGCATTTCCAGCGTTGGGTAATAAACCGAATTATTCACGTGAAAGAACTGAAAGACGAAGGGGGGTGTATCTGTGCGTGTGGCTGAATGACAGGGAGCCGGGGAAATCTCTGCGCCTTTGTCTGGCAGCAGCTCTGCCAGGGAGCGGAGGCACGCTTGCTTTCAAGGTGTGAGGCAGCCCAGGAGCCGGGGCGTGTGAATTCGCTGAATTTCTGCTGCTTGTGGGACATCTGTATGGAAACCATGTAGCGTATTGCTCCTTGCTCCCTGCCCTCCAGCTGGGCATCCGATGCGAGAGGGATTGCTGGTGAATTAAAAGCCCTGAGTCACAAACAGTATTAATACATAAAAGGAGAACTATAAATACATTTCAATAAATTCCCTGGGGATGCTGCTTCCTCTGTTTAGTAGCTGTCCTTTCCCCCTTGGCCAGCCATTTTTCATAGCGTTTCCAGAGCTGTAATTTGAAGGGGTAAAATCTTGTCCCCACAGCAATCCAATAATGCTTGCTACAGTGAACCAACATTTCCAGTCAGCCCGGAGTCTTCCCAAAGCCGAGCTCCTTCACATTTGGAGATGTGGTGTTTAAAGTCTGGTTTCCTCTTCTGGTTTCCTCCATGAGCACCTCCAAAATTGAGGTGGAGTGTCATCACTGAGAGCCATGGTGTGAGCCAGACGTATTCCTTTGAGCCAGGGACTGTGCGAGACTGAGGGCCAAAGGAATCACTTAGGAAAGCAATGGCAAGGAATACATCATATTATTTGGGAATATTTACAGATTTTCATAATAATGGCATTAAAAGCGTTCCCAAAGGTTCTTCTGTGTTGGATGCCTGCTGACTCTGCTAGCTTTCGAGCAAATTCTGTAAAATGAGTTTATGGCCTTTTACTGCTTTGATGCTTTGGAGTGTTGAACCTCATGACTAGGAATTGTGAAATTGATGGATCAGTTCATCAGCACCCCCAATGATGTTAGAGCCTCCGAGTTTTCAGTTTTGCCAACAGTTTTTTTGCCTCTTAAGCAAGGGTAAATTTAATATAAATATTCTTTAGAATTGTTCTCCTCTGCAGCTGCTGCAGTCAGTCCCCCGTGTGTCTGAGCAAACCGGTATTCCCCTGACCTCGGTGCAGGAAATGCACTCCTGAAATTAAAGAACAGTGAATGTTTGTGGGACTGGGGTCTGATTTTTCAGAAGCCGCTTGTCCAGTAGCAGTACTGCCTTCTTTCGCTTCTGGGACAGAGCCACAGATCCCTTAAATGAGTCTGACCCACAGCCCTCGATAGAGTTTTGCTGCTATCTGCAAACCAGGCTCCTCTGCTGAGTTTAAATTCAATTATAGTTCCAGGAGATGGAAGCAAATAACAAATTTACACTTTCGCTGCTTCTCTGCCTCCCTATATCTTCTTCCTGGTGGATTAATACTGAGGTAGTTGTGGTATCTTAGAAATGTCGTATGTACTTTACTCCATATATGAAGACAGTGTTGTTCCACTGAAGCAAAATGAAGGTGTTGCATTTTGGTGGAAGAACGTAGGCTAATTTCTGTAAAAGTAAATCCTTTTTATAGCATTCTGTATTACTGATATAGCTACAGAGGCTGCGTATCTCCATGTCCTTTTGTGTTTGCTTCTGTTTGTTGCTATTTGGAGAATGCGAGGAAGGTGCGTGTTCGTACAAGACTGCCCCACGTCAAATAACTTCTGGGGGTAACAAATTCCAAAGCACACATGGCTGGGGCAGAGCTGACCTCCTCAATAAATGTCCTAGGCCACATGATGCAAGGGATAGCTAGCTTAGGAATTCTTATTTTAGATATTGATGAGCTGCTCCATTTTTTTAATTGCTTTACTGTTTTTTGTGTCAGCAGTTTCTTATCGTGATTATTGAAAACAATTTCAGTCAACAAATATTTGGTAGTGTAGTACCCCGCTAGACATGCACTCTCTCAGTCGTTTGCATGTTAAAGGAGAACACTTTTCAGCACATTGCTGATCCCATTTGCCAGAAGGAAATTGGACCCTCGCTAACATAGTTTTCAGCTAACACCTTTGAGGGTCTGAACTAGAAGTGAGGTTGCAAGTTCTTGCTTGCCTTCTAGGAAATTCACATAGTAGGAAAGGTAGTAAGTGGTAAACCATGGTTGTTGCATCTCATTTGTATGTCCAGGTTTGAAGCCTTGTAAAAAACATGAACACTCCTTTTCCAGGTAAGAATGTACTGCTCCCGTTTGTGAAAATGTGATGATAAAAGACTTACTCAAGGCCACGCAACAGGGGCTTCATCAGATATTAACAGATGTCAGCGGAAGTGTCTGTGTCTCAAATTGACTTCAGTGGGCTTTTCCTTGAACTCTGTTTGAAGAATGTTTTGAAACATCATCAGGAGCACAGATCTAACCTTATGCTAATTCTGCCATAGAGTCTATGCATTTATTAAAAAAAAAAAAAAAAAGAAAAAAGAAAAGCAATTAGGGGAAGGTGAATTGTCTATGTGATAAAGCACCCGCGATTAATTCCCATCTCAGCTCATTATTCATAATGGGATCCCAGGCACATCAGATGACTAGTACGATAAAAATAAACTCTGTATGTAAATTTCTCAATCATATGAAAAATAAATTAAAGGAAGAGAAGCCAAGTGATTGTTTTCTAGGTCTCAGTTTCACATGTGAAATCTTCTTTTCACATGCTTGACTCTCTGAGACAGAATGCTTTCTCTCGCTCCATATACTCCTAGAGGAAACAGGGGCTGGCTGTGATCCTGAGAGCGCAAGTGAAGAGACAACCCCTTTGGGTAGATTCTTGCTCCACTACCTCCCCGCCAGCAGCAGAAGGGTGTTGACGGTGACATCGGGGTTTGGGTGTTCAGTTGTTCAAATGTCAGAGCACAATTTTTGCAGTATGTCACGTTCCACCAAATACTCTCGACAATTCAAGAAATTTGATTTAATTGATTCATGGAGCAACATGTTTAGAAGGACAGCCTTCCCACCCCCCCGCCTCAGCTTAATTTCAGAAGAGGGATTGCAAAATGCGTGTCCTAGCCGGACAAATTTTGGCACTGGTTGGCTTTACAAGTAGCTGCATTTCCTTTTTTGCCGTGCTTAAGAACAGGAACTTTGCAACAGGTCGTGACTTTAAGAAAGTAGTGCTTGTGGGAGAGGAGAAACCAGGTTGGGAAGCTCACATTGCTGCACAGGAAGCTAAATACCCTTGAGTAGCAGATGCTCCTCTTCCACACCGATCTGCCTGACTCTGCTTTCCCTGCCTTCCCTATACCCATAAACAATAAAAGAAGAGCGTTGAGCCTTTCTTTTAGTGCCTGCAGAAAGCTGTGGCAAAGCACCAGTGTGGAAGATAGGCTATTTGATACTGTGAGTGCAGAACTGCCTGCCTACAGTCAGTAACGAAGCAAACAAGACGAGGCCTTCAGCTGTGGTTTCCAGCATTTGAGGGATCCTAAGAATTTATGGTCATCATGTTCTGAAATTTTTAATAGATGGAGAAGAAGCAGGAGAAGTATGTTTCCAACTTTCAGAAAGATTTCTTTAAGTTTGAGGGGAACTACCAAGCTTTTAGTTATTTAGACTTCTTAGTCTTAACTTTAGACTGTTAGTCTAGATGTGTTTCACATGGGATATTTTGCCCAGATCTGTGAACTGAGAGTGTCTGTGTGACCTTTTTTGGATGGAGTTCCTTGCTGCCAGACGCATGTGCAAACACTACATTTAAAAGCTATCTCTGGAAACAGTAGTTGATCTGCAAAGTACCTGAGAGAACCGAAAACAATACCCTAGCACGTCTTCTGCCTGAAAAAGGCATCTCTGTGCCAAATTTTCACAAGTGCTTGTCATCACTTTCTGAATTTTGCAGCAACTTTTCTTCCCTCTCATTTATATCAGTGAAAATAATAATTTTGAAAGTGTGTAAGTGACAACATCAGCATAATGCATCACAAAAGCATGATGAATCATTTCTCCTAGTGCAACTCAGCAGCCTCTTGATCCTCCGACGTTAGGCTTCTCCTAAGTAAAATTGCTAATTATACGGCATGTGCATGGGTGTCAACAGAGATTACAAACAGAAATCCCAGGCAAATGGAGAGACTGGATTTTTATGTCACCATTGAATATGAGTTTCTTTCAATGCAAAGATAAAGCGAGATATACATTCAAAATACTGTGGTCTCTATTCAACATACAAACAAGTCCATATATAAAAAAGACAAAGCAACTATTCTTATCAGAATTCCATTGAAAAAGGGATGACCAAAGTAAACACGCAGAATGAAACAATGATTAATACCGTCAGACTGCCTAGGCTGTTGTATGGGCTTCAGCAGTCCCTTTGGGGTTTCCCAATCCACTGGCTCACAAGAAAGAGCACAGAGATAGTGAACATCCCCAGGATGCCCGTACAGCATCCTGTACTCATGGATGACCTGAAGAGCGACAAAATATATGTCATTAATTAGGCGAATGATGTCATTCCAACAGTGAGGTTCCCTCCCTCCAAAGCTAACATTCTCATGGCACAACTTGATGTGATACAGAAGAGTAGCATAAGTCGCTCTGTGTGTGCATACAGCAGAATTAATTTATTTAGCTTGGAAAATAGCACTGCCCTTGAGACCACACCTGTGCTATGGGCTCCATATATAGCTATCTCTGAGCTGGCTTTAACAGAGTGGCAACTTGGAACTCACCCCAGGTTTATTGCTTTGTGTTGATTTTCTTGGGTGGATTTTACCGCTTGTGCTGAATGCTGCTAGCCATATCTGAGGCATTCACCTTAGAACTATCTTAAGCATATTCAGCTATCAAGCTCCTTTGTGTTTTTGGCTCCCCAAGTGCAACCATCTTTTGTCTCTTGTAAGATTGTAGGCAGGCAAGATTTTTCAAAGTTTACGTGCGGGTTTATCTATCTAATCTATCTATTTATTTTTCTCTACTACTCTCTCCTTAATTTAATGTATTTTTAGGGAAAAAAAAAAAAAAAAAAAAAAAAAAGAAAAAACTATTCTCACCCCCCAAACCCCGT
>NW_009601265.1:10097-25264 GCF_000690535.1 Cariama cristata | reverse complement strand
GCAGGATAAGGAGTGAAGGATGGAGCTGTTGGGGTAAAGCCCATCCAGTCATATAAACTTTATTGACATGATGCTTTCTTCCCAATGCCAATTTGTAAAAAGCAAGGGAGAAGAAGCGCTTCTTGTGACTGCCACAGCCATGGATTTCAGTTGCCTCTGGGGTGCTCTGCAGGCGGCAGGGACCGGGGGTGTCTGTGTGTTGGGGGGGTTACCGTCTTGAGGATGAAAGGCACAGCGCTGACAACATGAAGGCTTCACCCCTCCGCCAACATGCATGACAGAAAAAATTGTCCTGGCACCCACACAGCTCCTGAAGCTTTCAAGACTTTTGCCTTCACATTTCTCTTTCAAGGCGGAGGGGAGTTACAATATCTGAGAGCAAACAGAGGTGGGGACTGGGAGGGACGTCTGTTGAGGCAAAGTCACACAAGCGGGATGTGTGGGTTGAAAAGGACCTTGTGCTTGGTAGGCTTTTAGGATTTTCCCAGGCTCATCTATGTCTCAGTTTTTCAAAAATTTCACTTTGATTAGCATTACTGTTGGGGCAATTAAGGCAGACGGGCAGGGGGCTCAGGAAAGCACCCCTTTACCCATAGGAGTGTTCAGGTTATTCCACACTGAAGGGTATGGACCAGTGCTGGAGGTTAAAGGTTGATAAAGCTTGTGATTTTTGTGTGTAAAGTATCAGGCTTAGAGAAATGCACCCAAGGACACGGTTGCTGGCTGTTAAGAAGTCGTGGTGAGGACAGAGGGAGCAGAGTCCATTTTCCCTTGCAGGAAGAGGAACCCTCAAGAGTTACTCACAGTTTCTGGTGGTAGCAGGGTCTGTGACATCTGCTCGCTCAACTATCACCTCTGTTGTTCATTATCACTAGGTACAAGTTTGTTTACGTCTGACAGAAACAAAAGCATTCCCTGGCATGTTTTCCCTGGCATGTTTTAAGGTTGGTAGGAAGTTACTGCACACACGCACAGGAACAACAACAACAGGAACACTTACACGTGTGGACGTGTTGGCATTATTGCCAAAATATGTCACTGCAGGCAGGCGGGTGGGCAAGCAGAGTTCATTTCTGCAGAGAGATGTACAGCTACTTTGCACCTGAATGCAAACTATCACACAGCAGAAAGAGCAAAAATACATAGATTCCAATTTTTCGGTCCATAGGTGTTTTGCGACTGATATTAATAAGGATGAGATAGAGTCCAAGTTCCATTTCTTGCAGTTATTTAATGTGCCTTAAACAGAATGGATGTGAAGCTGGGGATGGTTTCAAACTTCCCAAAGGGAACACGTCTCAACTTATATGCTTAGCCTCTTTATCTTCTACTGCTTAGTCTCCTACACTTGTAATAAAAGTTTTATTTCACAGCTGCAGTCTTGATAAAATCAGAATTATGGGATGAGAAAGAGGAGCAGCCCTGTAGATTGAACTAGATGTGAAAGTTGGTTGTCTCCCTCCCTAAATCACATTATGTGTACAGATCCCATGCTGTTGGAGCAGAATTTTGTCCACTGATAAAGAACTGCTGCCACCAGTGGGCTGCGGTTTGTATCGACACACACTTTTAATGCTACATATCTACAGTACTTATAATAATAGCCAAAATATTCCAAGACTCCAGGTCTAAAATGAAACCATGCCTGCACAGGACGGTCGGAGGGAGCCACGTACTAGATCAAAAATTTCACATCTGTGTCTGCAGTACACGCTGAGCGTAGACATTCCTCTCTTGGTTTAGACACACTCGCAAATTCCATAAGGGGTAATTTTCTCTCAATAAACTTCACACCACATCTGCTAGTGTTGGTCCTCCCACACTGGCTTATTTAGCAGAAATACGATTGCACATGTATAAATTGTAGGGATCAAATTTTTACTGGTGATTGCCATGGTTTTGCACAGATTGGACATCAGAGTTGAAAGAAACACAGGCTTTAGATACTGAAGGGTAGCTTCAGCAGAAAAGATACACACGTGTCCTGAAACAAACACATGAGCCACAGCATCTGTGAGCGCCCAGTGCCTCACTCTTGGCTAAGTTTATCCAAGATCTAGAAATGAAATCACTTCAGAATCCCTTAGTACCTGGTCAGACCTTGGCTAACACACACTAGGAAGCCCGACTCCTCAAAAATGTCATTGTTTCCACTATTTCTCTGAAAATGTGACCTGAGGTTGTGATGATGATAATCCTTACGTATATGTATATGTACCTACAACATATGTACATACAATATATATAATATGTAATATGAAGTTATATATTATTTAATATATATGATGTACAACATAAACATGCAGCGTAATGCAATATTACATTTTATATTGTAATATAATATTACAATCCTATAGTATATATAAAATATTACATTACATTATGTTATATTTGCTCCATGGTTTTTGTTATATTTCTCAGCCTGAGGGTGATTCGGGTGAACATCTTTTACCTTGCTGGAAAATATCCTACCCAGGCAGTAATGCTTAATGTAGTGTATCCAGTTTACACACCACTAAAAAGAAAACAAAGCAGCAGGGTGATGGAGAATCATTCCTATTTGGATTACTGACAAGGGCAAAATTATTTAAGAGGACAAATTCAGGCTCCTCAGCCAAAATTGATTTGCTGAAAAGGTTCATCATCCCATAGCATCCCAGGAGCATCCACCCTGCCACAAATTTTCGCCCATTAAAAGATGATACTGAATTGAAACATAGACCACACGATGGGTTCATGCACATACTTAATGTTCACGTGCAGTTTACTACTATCACCATCTTTGCTACAAAGTTGAAAAATCTCCAATTTGCTTCAAATTCTTCAAGGGAGTAAGGGACTAGAACTCTGTAAATGTTGGGTGCTTTTCTTCTTGAGTGAGTCATGCTTTACATTGGTCTAAAGACACTCTCTCCTGCTGATGCTTGGGCAGAGTCCTAGCAAGAGCTTCATTTCTCACTCGCTGGTGAGCAAAACGGCTGTTCCAATTGCTGCAGTGAATCTAAACCCATTGTTTTTGTCCTGTGTTTGCAACTCCAACACACTGCCATGAGGAAGACTCTAAGCATTAAGGGAATGAATCCTGGAAATAATTAGGTAGCATGTTCCTTTTCTAATTCCCTAATATGAGGAATCTAAAATGATATATTCTCTCCCAGAGTAATGTGAGGTTATCAGAAAAATAAGAGTGCAACTCTGTTAGTAGCAGCAGGAGGATATTCTGAATGAATCCACAGAATACTTCAACAAGAAACAAAAGATTTTCTTGACGTTTTGACAAATGTCTTTCTTCAGCCCATAGTACTGGGCACAATCACTTCAGCATCCTTTAACCATCTACAGTATAGAGGCTTCCAACTCCATGGTTATGTGCTCCATAAATAATTTGCTTTGGATTTGCTGACTTTGCTGACAGCTGCTGTTTACACAATACTTGGAAAATAAGATAATTTATTTTGAAAGTTAAACAAAGATCTTGAAGGCTAATTTTGTCCAATTTTTTATAATAAAAAAACAACAAAGCCAAAGACAAAACACTACTATTTATGCATTTTTTCCTTTCTAATGGGGGAGAAAGAGAGTGAGGAGTGTGAAGGGAGTCGGTCAAGAGGAGATGCTGAGGCTTTTCAGTTTCCTGTTCTTGGTGAGAGTGGGGCACCCAATGATGGGGAACCTGCCATCAGAGAGAGGGGCACTCACTTGTTATCAATTTAATTTGTAATACTGTAAGTCAGTCACCCCAAAAGCTTTGAAGAAGCAGATCTGCTAGGAATCCACATGATCTCGTTACAGTCAACTGCTGGGCAAGTACTTTCATGGATAGACATCACTGCATACATTTTATTTAATTGAAGGTTTGTATGGGTTCATTAGCTGAATTATAATTGGAGTTTTAATATATGCTCAGAAAATATTTGATGATGTGTTAGTATTGCTTCTGGAAAATATTAAAGATATTGCTTCCTAACACCTTAGAATACGAGGGCTAGTAGAGCAGAGGATAAAAGAGAATCAGTAACTACTTTCTTTTTAGAAAAAGCCTAGGGGAGAGGTTTTTTATGGAGACTCTGAACTCAGACAGTGAGGCATAAATAGTACCATGGATTAGAAACAGTGAGGAAACCAGGTAGGAGATAAATATTCAGGTCTGAGTATGGTAAGTGATCAACATGGGAGAATTACAAGGATCCATACAAACAGCACTGTATGGATGCTCCCACGTCCATTATTGATGTGGGAACCCCACTGTCCTTTGGAGTGGAGCATGAAACTTTATATTTCTTCTCCTGAACAGAAGAATATAACTGTACATTTGTTTTATAAGCCTTTTTGTGAACCTTACTGAGCTCTTCTCCTCAAGATCTTGTGACAAGGACTCCCAAAGTTAATTTTCAGTGGTGTGAGAAATCTTTTCACCAACCGCAGATGCACAGCTTTCCACTCTCACTGGAGATCCGCTTTTGTTGCATGAGGGCAAGTGATAAACAGATGCCCCCAGTTATTCTTTTTCCTCTATGTGTCATTCATTTCCTTTATTAAATCTTCACCAGGATGCTTTTTCTTATCCTCTTTTGAGAATAACCATGTGCAGCCCAGTCAGGTTCCCTTCAGACAGACGTTTGTCATAGCTCTTGAAACTGCCTCTCTTTCTGTGTGGTGCCTGCATTTTCTAGGCAGAGAACGCAGCGAAGCACGGTGACAACCATTCAGTCACACGTGCAATGTCACCCAGGACTTACTTGACTAGTCAGAGTGATATTATTGCTGTTGAATGCTTAGGCAGCTGTCCCAGATGAGAGTAAATTCATTTAATGGCATGCTGAAGTTTTCCGATTTATTGCTTGCTATTGTGTTGCTCATACACTCCTGTGTATTTTTTCCCTTTTCCGAGTGTAACAGAGCAGGGATGGGGAAAGGCAGCAAGTGGTCTTTCTTGCTGCAGACTATCAAAACCCCCATGTCTCCTCTCCTCTCCATCTCGTCTCCTCTCTCCTCCACTACTGAAGTGGAGGAGCAGTTCAAACCAGTCCTCTCTCCATGCTTGCGTCTGCATTTGCTTTTTACCTGCCATAAAATCATGCTTTTAATGGTAAGGACTAGCAAACAAAACACCATTAGGGACGAAAGAAATAGTAGCATGAAATAGAGAGTGGGCAAGTGGGTATTTGCAGGGCATACTATTTTGCTGAGATAAGGTCAAGTGGAGTTGGGCATGAGTTGTATTAATGCATTTATCAACGGATTGCTCAAAATGAGCATCCTATGCCATCATGAAATGCTTTGGGCAATGTTTTGGAGCTCAGCAGTTTGACTGGCCTTTTCCTTTTGTATCTGGAACTAGCCACAAACAAAGAAGTCACACATGGGACTGCTCTTTTTGTTTCAGCCATTGAATCTGTGAGTCTCGTTTCTGACATCCAAAGCCCCTTTTGAAATCAGGGAAAGATAACATGAAAAGTCAGCCAACATAAGAAGTCATTTATGCTTATTAGTCTGGGTAATTGCCCATCTGCACCTCGCATCCATTGTAGCTCACCTTGAATTTAAAACCTTAAAAGCATACATTATTTCTTTTGCACGAGCAAAGATATGCTATGGATAATATATAAATTAATATTCCATTAGCATTCACTTTTGTCCTGTAGTTTGATGCCAAAATGGGTCAATTTTGTGGCCATCCCCCTATTACCATCAGACTATAAGGAGACCTGAGGGGGTTCGGTATCAGCTGAGATGGGGGAGATCAGAGACTACTTTTGATACTTCTACTCAAAACTGTCTTGGGAAGAGAAAGCTACTGTATGTTTTCAGTTCATGAGCAAAGGAAAGAAATGAAAGATAAAGGAGATGCTGGTAATGGAGAAAGACTGAAGTATAAAGTGAGACTGATCAGCCTCCCTCAGAGAATGGATTAATTATTTTCTGACACAAATTTTTTGACCCAAGCCTTTTTTGGGGCAAGAATTCAAGAGATACTGTAAAATGACTTGATATAAATGGGAATTTGGGACAATTTTTCTCTCAGCATCTGAAATAGTTTATCTAAATCTGCCACTTTTCAAATGATGAATTAAAGTACTCCTGTGGTTGCTTAATATCAATATTCCTCTGAGATTTTACAAATACATCAGCAGCATTAGATGGATGAAATCCAGTCTGCCGTAATTCAAATGCCCAACACAGACAATGCTTCACTCAACGTTTGAGTATGCAGCCTGGAGAGCACGGGAAAAAAACAAATCGGCCTTAATGTCGCTGCCATACTTGTCCTGGAGCCTACCATGGGCAGCTCGGGAAGCGTGCAGGGGAAGATGCAGTCTGTTCGTAGTCGTGTTTTCTGGTTTTGACTGTGGAGGGACCAGAGGTGTTTCCCACAGGTGGTCCGTTCCCCCACCCCTTCCACTGGTGCTCAGGGGGATGCTGAGCACGCCTGTCCCCCACTTGCGATGTCCCCCGGACCTTTGCAGAGCAGAGGTGCAGCATGTGCTAGTGCCTGCTCTTTGCACCGTGGTTTCTAAAGATGTGGCAACATCTGGGTAGATGGAACTACTCAGTCCCTGTGGGGCTAAAACTTTAATCATTGAATCATAGAATTGTTACAGTTGGACAAGATCTCAGAGATCATCAAGTCCAACCATCTACCCAATGCCACCATGCCCACTAAACCCACTAAACCACTAAACCCACTAAACCATGTCTCAACGTAACGTCCAGGAGAGCGTTTTAAACCTGATGTGCACCCCTCACCCAGACCATGGTGGGATGGAAACATTGCACGAGCCTGAGTGCAAGGGTTAGGACAAGGGGTAAGAAGGGGCCTGGCTTGAAACCACAGAATCTCCCATTTCCTAGATAATTGCTGGGAATCCTACAATTTTTCTCACAAGATTGTTGGTCATATTTCCTGCCACTCCCTCATTTAGTTGCTGAGGTCCATCTGCCTTAATACGGGGCGTGACAGAGCAATAAGTACCCCGGTTCATGAAACAAAAACTTCTGAGCAAATATGAGTGACTGAAACTTAAACCCCCTTAGAAATTTCAAGCTAAATGAGAAAACACCTTATGCCTTTGGGTGCCAAAAAGTAAACTGTGCCAAGGACTTAATCACATTAATTTAGAGAGATGAAAACAGGAGTGGAATTCAAGCTAAAGGAAGATTGGGTTACACATTGTGGCTGAGAAAAATGAATTCAAGCTGAATCATTCTGTTGAAATTTAACTTAAAATATTTATGGAGCAAATCAAAGTAGCAACTTAGGCATAGGGGGTTCTTCAAAGAATGTGGAAAAGACAAGAGAGGTGTCTGAAAAGCAGTAAAGGTCAAAGGCCATATCCATTTTTAAATGGTGGAATAAAGAAAAACACCAGATTATAGACTTCACAGCCTAACTTCAAATCTCAGAAAAAAAAAAAAATCAAATACTCGAAAGATAATGTCATGATAAAGAACTCCCAAAAGAGGTTCAAGCCAATCCAATTTCTTTCTTTGGATAAGGGGAAGCAATAGGTATAAAGTATCCTGACTTAGCTAGGGCCCCTGAGACCACTCCTGTGTCATGTTCTTGTAAGGAAACTGAGGAAATACAACCAGGATGGGAAACCCATATGAAACGTGTCCACTAAGAGGAAGAAAGCAATCGGTTCTCTACCGAGGTGAGAGGTGTTTTGAGAGGGGGATTTTTATTAGCAGCTTGGAGGACACAGTCTTTTTCAAAAAAAACAGAAGTGGCTTGGAAAACTTAGTCTGGCTTGTAGAAATAATGGTCGCTCCCTGATTGCCCTGACTGCTCTTGAAAGCATCACAGAAGGTGGGAGTCATCCTACGTAAAGTCAGTCTGCAACTGTAGCCCAGGCTCTTCCCACAATCAGTGTAACGGCATCTCTTGGGTGATTCATCCCATCCAAGGGTAGAGGTTGGGGATAAAGGAAATGAATCACTCCCCAGAATTTCCTGTCCCTGCCATCCTGTTGACCGTAGGAGAGTATAGAAGGACCACTTTACAGTAGCCGCTTAGCTTTTAAATAGCTAACATTAGGTGAGATAAATCCCATCTTTAGTAGCCACTTGATTACCCAGATTCTCAGAGATACTTGAGTACTTAATTCCCTCTAAAGTAGACACTAAGCAGATCTGGTAACTTGATCTGGGGTCTGTTGAGTGAGTGACGAGGCTCCCACATGACATAGGTTCTAAGGGAATCTAAAGACTCTTGCCTGTTCCTGCATTTTCCAGGTAAATCACTGGGCTCACTAAGGGCTCTGGATATGGTAGGGAGGCAGGATCATGTTATCATCTGATAGTTTTAGCTATCAGCCGCTCAGAAGGAAATATGAAACATAGGATGTAAGCCTGGGTCACAGTCTATGCAGTATTACTGGCAGAAAGGGGTACAATTTGTACAAATAAATCAATGGAGCTAATGCTGATCCCCTGCCCCGAACATCCTCTTCCCCGGTAAACCACAATGATGTTAATGGAAGCCTTTCTTGTGAAATGAAGAGCCACAAACTGTATCTTAAAGGAAACAACCCTTGAATAGAAATACTTCTTTATACCTTATACCTGGTCCTTGGCAGACATTCAGGAGGGGTAGTGGCTCCACAAATATTGATAATTCTGCTATTGAAGAATTATAAGGATAATTCTCCTTTTAGCATGAAAAAAGGGGGGAGGAACAGCAGACCTTTCTGCATGAATCCTGCTACCCCACAGGATTTTCCAAGCAGCCTTTCAATGCAAGCTCTATTCCATTTTTAAAGTGGTTTTTTTAAAAAAAAAAACCAAACTTTTCTGTCACATCTCATCTCTGAGCCCAACCTAGCCTAAACCCGCAGCACTCACAGAAGTGGAGTAGGGCCTTGTGTTCATTTTCTATGGCTCCGTTGCTAAGATGTGGCATAGATAAAGCCTTTCCTGCTGGTTGGCAGCAGAGCCGAGCCCGGTGCACAGCCATACCCCGCACCCCCCCACTTGCCCTTGCACCTCCGTGACGGCAGCCGCTGGTGACCGCACCGTCACCCTGACACCAGCAAGTCTTTCAGCAAAGGCAAAGGACAACTCTTTGGGTGGATGCAATGACTGCGCATCGACAGGTCTCTGAGTTGGGTCAAAGGGTTGGGTTCTCCATTTGGATGGAGATTGAAATCACAGCACGTGGCAAGGATCACCTAGATCAGGAAGGAGATTGCACTGCTGAGATCCAAAGGTGGGACCAAATTTCAGCCCCCTTTTTGTGAGGGAAGGCTCTCTGCAGTGTCTGTTGTGGGTCTGCTCCTCAGCCGAGGCACCAAACCCCCTGGCCGAGGCAGCACAGATACTGCTGCTGCCATGCAGCATCCACCGAGCATTGAATAACCACAGGAGCAGCTGCTGCTGAGAAAAACTGGCCTGAAGGAGTGATAGGACAAGGGGACAATGACTTTAAACTGGAAGAGGGAAGATTTAGATGAGATATTAGGAAGAAATTCTTCCTGGTGAGGGTGGTGAGGCAGTGGCACAGGTTGCCCAAAGCTGTGGATGCCCCATCCCTGGGAGTGTTCAAGGCCAGGCTGGATGGGGCTTTGAGCAACCTGGTCTGGTGGAAGGTGTCCCTGCCCATGGCAGGGAGTTGGAATGAGATGGGCTTTAAGGTCCCTTCCAACCAAACCGTTCCATGATTCTATGAAATGCTCCAGCACATAAACCTGTTTACTTCATATTATAATGATCATATGGATAAGGGAACGATCAGCAATGTACACAGACTGAATAAGGATCTTATTAACAGATGCCAATAATTTAGGCAGATGAAGGACAGATATTTGCTTACACATTTTCTTCCCTAATCCATATTTTAAGGCTTACTCACAGCCTCTCACAGGACAATACACTTTCTCCTGTGTATTTGGCAGTGCCGGGAATGAGGTGTTTGAAAGAAAAGGAAATGAGTTGTTCCATTACAAAATACTTAAACCCTCTGTGCTGGTAGAATGTGAAGGCAAATACCTAAACATATTCCTGTATTTCTTCTATCCAGCTGTAAGGGGAAATTGCTCTCTCAGGCGGACAGCCTGCTGATGGTGAGATCCTTGAAAGACTCCACATCCTAATGGAAGCTGCAGTTAAAATTAGCACACCTGCCCCGTGGTGTCATCCAGGCAGTTCCTGCTGTAGCAAAAAAACCAGATTAATATGTTGGAAAATGGTGTTTAATTCTTACAGGGAAAATTTCATCTTGTGAAGGCAGTAAGTGATTCCCAGGGCAGGATATGGAGCACATCATCTTACCCCAGTCCGCTCACACCTGTTTGAATATTAGGTGATGCTTTGGAAGGCATTGTGAACTTTAGAACTTCAGTTTTTTAAAAAAGCATATTGTTATGTTCCCATTTTGTACAATTCTTGCAGGATCAATGGATATTTACTTCTCCTGAAAGGAGCTTCTTTACATTTTGTAGTTCCATGAGAAAAAAAGTGAATCCTGAGTTTACTTTAGAGGTCACCATATACCTTCTTCAGGCCGTCAAAAGCCAAAAGTTTCAGTATAACAAACTGTCACCATGCCATGCAGTTTTATGAGTGTATGTGTGTGCGTGTTCGTGTGCATGTATGTGTGTGTTTTAGTGCAAAATAAAATAAAACGCAGTTTGTCTTTTCTCATGGATGCCACTCTTTGCCTGATCCCCTTCTTCTCCAGGTCTTCTCATGTGTTCCTAACTGTCCCATATTCTTTTTCTTTGCATACCTGTCAGATTCTTCCTCTGCCCACAGAAAAATTTCTGGCATGTCTGTCACTCTGTTTAGATAGTTGCCAACACAACTGTTCTCGCTTGTTTCTTAGTTTTCTAACAGTAATACCAGAGTGGATTTGAAAGTACAGCGATGCTTAAAAATAGTGACAAACTTAAAAAAGCCAAGGGATGCAATACCAAACACAAATACTTTTATTTCTTTCCACTTCTAAGCAAAAAGTCTTGCTTCTCTTCATTTTTCTCTGCTTGCACGAGCCCTTCAGAACGGCAGCTGCCAGCAGTGCTCTGTTGAATTCGCTGTACGTTCATTCTCCACCTCTGCATGCCCTTGTCACACTGAGCAAGGCTGGCTGAGCTGCCATTTACGACTCCATCCATTTTGGGAAAGAAACTGGAAGGGGAATACAGAGTGCAGAAGAGTTTTTTTTGGTTTTGGTTTTTTTTTTTTTTTTTTCTTTTTTCTTTTCTTTTTAAAATCTTTTTCCATTTATGGGATGTCATGCATACTAAGCCAAATAGTTCCTGAAATAAAAGCTCTTAAAGATAAGACTGGGATTTATTTTCTTTAAGCCAGTTGTTTAAATAGTTAGTCATCTAAAGTTAGTCACTCCAAGCTCCCTCTATGCAGCCATAAAGGGAAATATGCACCTCCAAAGGCCAAGGACCCTCAGACTAAGATGTCTGCAGCTGGTCAGAGAAATCCTCTATGGAAGTATCTGTTTCTCACTGTTGACTAAAACCGGAGCCCAATCTACTCATCAAAATTAAGGGAAGCGCATCCACCACTTGATACCCCAGTGAGAAATGTAGTCCTGCTCTGCTGCGGATGGAAGATTACCAAAAATAAAATGGTTGATCTTTTGGTGAGTGTGGCCCGTGTTCTTTGTATCTTAATTTCTTAAGCAGGGCAGTTATTTGTGCATTTGCAAAATGCAAAAGTACAAATCTGGTCCAAGCAGAATTCTTACTAAATTACATCATGACAGGTTCAGTGGATGTTGAATTCATTGCTGCAGTGGAGGCCAGTTGTGTTTTTCTTCCATCTGCTTGACTGTATTTACTCCTTCCATTTGCCTGAAGGATTGCTCCCAAGGTTTTTAGGCTGCATGTTTGAACTATATGCTGTGTTTGTTAAACAGATGCCATAATCTGTGGGTAATATTTATTTTTAAAACAAAATTTTTAGTGTTCCCCTCACCCCAACTTAAAGAAAAAAAAAAGGATTAATCTCACCATAACACATCTGAGAAACCTGCGGCAGCAAACTGCTCATGGTCCAGGTAAACCAGTGAAAATAAACTCCAGGGAAGTAGATACATGTTTCAAAATCATCAGGATTTTTTTTTAAACAAAGAATAGATTTTTTTTTAAAAAAAGGAAATAATCCTAGCAGTAATTATGACAGTGATCTACAAAGGAACTTAATAATTTGCTTGACTTTAAGCACACAATTAGTCTCACTGTCTATTCACATGCTAAATGCAATACTTACGCACTTTGTTAAACACAGATACGCTGCCAGAAACTGTCACTGTAATTAGATTGTTACAGCAATGCATATATGAACCTTACAGCATAATTTCCCTGATTAGCATCATCATTATTAAGGGCAGCTTTTTTTTTTTTTTCAGAAAATATACTTGTGTTTTACAGGCTGTCTTTAGTAAAAACAGGCTTTTGCACAGAATGGGAGAGTGCCTTTTATGATGTTGATGCTTGTGTACACTACTGTATTTTTAGGGAAACACTGCACTCTGCAGGTGAAAGCTCTTTCCCCCTCCCGTAACAGGTTGGAAAGCTCCTGGGAAAGCAAGAGAGATTCTCTGTGGTGAGCAGTTCATGTTTGTTAGCCAGGGAAGTGCATTGTCTGCAGCATCCTTATAAACGGGAACGAGTCGTCTTTCTTTCCCTCTCCACTGCTTACTGTCTGAAGACTGCCCCAAAAATATAGAGATATTCTGTAACATTTACAGTGGTAAAGAATATGTAACTATATACTAAGCGTTGTTGTATAAACTATATAATAAACTATATAAGGTTGGCTGTTCACATAATTTGCAGGGCTCAATAGAAAGTTCCCTGTCAAATCTAAATGCCCTTTGCCGTTTCCTGATGCTAATCCCGCAAACTGGATTTCCAGTTAGAAATAGGAGCAGTCAGTAAGGCTCAGCCCCAAGCCTGCGCTCCTAAAGTGAGTCCCTTGCCTCTTCACCCTCCTTCATCACTGCCTTGCAGCCTTACCATCTCTCCCTAGTCTCTGTTTTGGATTCCTAGCCATTAGATGGCAATCGTGACCATCATCTGCTTCCCCCGTTCATGTCCTCTCACAGCCAACATACTTGTGTGCCCATGCTCCTAAGGGAAGCTTTTCTTGTCCCTCTCTGCCTTTCTCATTTATAGCAGCGGTGGTTATGCAGAGACTGGTTGTTAAACCTGGAGGTGGTTAACAGAGGAGAAAGGAATCGCTTGTGCTCAGAGGGACAGGGTTGTCCTGGCACAAGAAATGTGCACTCCAGCTGGAAACAGCAGCATCGCACGTTAAGGCTGCCGCGAACTCTCTTCTGCGTGGTTTTCTTTCCAGTTCCCCAGAATTGCATCAAGTGGCTAGTCTCTGGCTGGTGTTTTCTAGGCATACAGTAGTTTCTAGTTGTGAGCTTAACAAGTTTCGAGTAAATCTATTCATCCCCAAAAATAAGTTTACAGCAGATATATGATGCAAATTCTTTTTAGTTGAGAATCTCTGTCGCCACTCTCCCTTTTGGCAGGGATTTGAAGCTTGCCAGATGAATCACCCTGAGGCCTAGTGCTGACTTTGTCCATATTATAGCCCCTAAAGAAGTCTACAGTACCAGTAGAGACTGGTTTGTATTTGACCAGAGCGTTTTCTACCCCTTCCCTGGCTGCCGAGCTGCCATGAGGCCACAGAGGCTCCTTCTGCGGGAGGTGCCCACTGACATCGCCATGTGCAGTGTGCCCACACACCTGGGCGGCCGTGCAAGCCCATGCTCACACTCATCCTGCTCAGGATCAGTAACTGTGGTGCAAAGCTGCAGGCTTTGGGCAGCTTCTGGATCCACGCCAGAGGTACCTGTTTTTACCTGCTTCTGACCACGAGGAGATTTTCAGTTGAAGCCATCCTCTGCAGCCATCTGAATTTTCCCATGTTGGCAGATCTCCCTCTCTTCCCTCTCACCATGAGGAAGCTGGACAGTACTTTCTAAGTCCTCATTCAGTGTTTAATCCTCAATTTTCCTTTAAAGTGGCCTCAGACTTCCAGCACATCCCTGTTCTGTCAACCTGGCTCCGGAGCCCCAATGTACAGATGGCAGTGGGAAGGCAGGACAACCCCTGTTGCTGGATAACTGGAGGGGGGAACAGGTAACCTGCCAGCCATGGGAATACCCTTCAGTACACAGCAGAGCCTCTGCCTTTGAATTCTGAGGTCTTCCCTGTAGATGGCATTTACCAGTGTTAAAATCTACCAGAGATCAGCTCATAGCCCTTTCCAGGAACACATCTCGTCATCAGGGAGAGGAGCACACTTGCATTTTTAGGGCATCATCCGTGCTCTGGCAGAAACACTCATGGCTCCAGAGGGTTAAGTCTGGGTGCACGTTCTTCTTAATGGGCCCCAACGCAGGCTGGGTACCCTGTGCTCTGACTTGAATAGCTTTGGGTATGTTCCTTATGGCAATAAGCTGAAAAGCACTTTTATAACCCCATCATAAATAGCTATTACCTCTGCTGTCAAGCTTCTTGTTGACAACAACTGCTGCTGCTCAGCTCAGGATTTGTAACACATCAAATAGGAAATCTCCAGCTGGCATTAGTAAGCCACAGTTACACAGGCAGGAGCTCCATCGTTTTTGTATGTTCTGATACCAGGCTGAGACACTTCCATAAACATCTCCTTCTCCAGGCAGTTCTGCAGTCCCTGCTAGCCACCCGTTGTCAAAATGTGTCAGGCTGGGCTGGTTCCCTGCTCCGTAGTCCAGGTGCAGACTACATACGCAGGACGGGCAGCAGCCAATTTGTCTTCCCAATGTGAAATTGCTATAATACCCTCCAAATCCCAAATTCAGGCACATTTCCCTGAAAATCCTCCCCTTTCTGGTTCCCCTCTGAATGATCACCTCACTTTAAAGTCTTCCATCATCGAGAACAGGTCTTCCAACAGATGATCTGGTCGTGATACCTCCATGGTCTGGCAGGTATACATGCAAAGCTCATGAGTGTACTTAGCCAAAATAGCTGCATGTGCTACACAGAGTAAGTGTTTTCCTCTTGTGGCCCCAACACAGGATGACAAACTGTCCATAAAGCAGGAAAGGAACCTGCTCCCTGGAGGTGTGATGGTGTTTGGTGAAAGGGGATGGTTGACCCAGCAATGTGTACTGGCAGCCCACAAAGCCAACCGTGTCCTGGGCTGCATCC
>NW_009601265.1:0-9658 GCF_000690535.1 Cariama cristata | reverse complement strand
GTTTCCCTGCCCAGACATGTCAGCCAAGCTGGATGGTGCTTTGAGCAACCTGGTCTGGTGGGAGGTGTCCCTGCCCATGGCAGGGGGGCTGGAACTGGATGAGCTTTAAGGTTCCTTCCAACCAAACCATTCTGTGATTCTGTGAACCTGGGAGGTGTGGAAGAGAAATGGTACTTCATGGCTTAGCAGCCATGTCGCCTGGTGCAACAAGCAAAGCTGACACTGTAAAGACATTTCTAATTTTGACATTTTCAAAATCTTGAAGGTTTAACCTCCACCTTCTAATTTGTTTCTTTGTAATATTTCTCGCTGTGTATTTCTAGGCCCGTACTGTGAGGGAATTAGTCAGCTTTTATGCCATTTCTAGAGGGAATTTCTCCTAACTGACTTTATGATTTGTTCTGATGGAGGTTTGTCACATTAAAACCTAAGTAAAAATAATGTTATTTGATGAGTTGCTAGTATATTTGAGGGAAATTATTTTTATAAGGTACCACTGTATTTTGCACACTTTTACTTTTGCCACTGATGATAAAGGATTTGTGTTGAAATCTGGCAGTCTATGTCATTGTGGAGTATTTCTCATTTTTGATGGCCTTTGATATGATATCCTTTTCTTCTCCTGAGCGGCTGAGGGAGCGACGTGGAATTCACAAAGCAGACAGATAGTCAAAAAAGTCTCTCAAAGAGGGCGAAGCTCTGCTTCTGGGGCAAGTAAAACACAAGGAAGGCAAATCAGAAGTAGTGATATTTGCTAAACTGATATTTTACTTTCTTTTGTCCATGTGAAGATGATTTTTTAAGTTGCCTGGACCAAGAATGATGTCCTTGTAAATCTCACTGTCTTTAAAAGCATGGTAAGACAGTAAATACAACACAGGAATGGGACGTTTACCTGGCAATAGAAATATATTACCATTAAGGACCAGAAATCATGGACGCACAGTTTTGTAGATGAGAACTCCTGCATGTTTCAAAATTATAGTTTTCCCCGAGTCGCTGTTCATAAAAAGGCTGTTAAAAAGCAAAACCAAAAGTCTGACTTTTTAACAGAAATGTTTGTAAGAAAACTGCAAGTTATGACACTGTACCAGTAGATGGTACTGAAGAACATGCAGCAGAGTTCTGGTTTTTCAGGGCTAACATGACAGTACTGATGTGTCCAGAAAATGGCTTTCTCTGCACAGATCTTTCCATTACCTGTGTCATTACCCAATTGCTATCAACATGTTTATAGAAATAGATTTAACATTTTTTAGCATAACAGGATGACATTAACTAGTGTGCATTATTGAACTGCCCAATAACCATAATTAAAAGTAAGCATAATGAAAAGAATCAAATGCAAAAAGAACTCCCTGCCAGTCACAGGAGCAGGGATTTTGTGACAGAAGCCTGTGGAAATGTCTTGCTCCAGAAAGTCTACCAGAGGGAGAACATCTCCACTGAAAAGGGAACAAAGTGCTTTGAGGTAAACATATTACGGATGTGTAGGCTACTGTAAGTAACGGCATCATGGAGTAAATCCTGTTCAAGGATCCCCAGTGCAGTGGTCCATCTTGGCCAACAGTTAAACAAAGATAGGCAATAGTTTTAACTCCTCTGGCTGTAAACTTCAACCCTGAAGGAAAATGAAAATGGGATCTTTTTGCAGATTGCAAATGCACCGATAAATGCTGGGGAATTTTGTCTTTCTACCAGCTACCAGTAGCGACACCTCACAGCAAACATTAGTCAGAAACTTTCTGATTTCTCAAGTTTTCATTAAAGATAGAAACAGTATGTAAATAATGATACCTGGTCTATTTTTACCACCTCTGTAATAGCAAGGAAATGAAAATAAAATATGAAACTGTCTGTGGAAACTCCCTGAATCTGGAAGGGTTAATTTCTTTGTTGAAACAGGCTTTTCATTAAGTTTAAATGGATAGTGAAAATAGATAGTGAAAATGCTGTAGTTTTGACAAATCCTTTTACTGACAATGTTTAGAAAAAAGCCTTGATGTTGTAGATGTGACACATCTGAAGTTTTCAAAATGAAATTATTTCACATTCTGGCATCAAACTGAAATTTTATTTTAAAATCATTCATCAATTTTGTTACTAAAAGTTTTTTAATGATTTGATTTAAAATTAAGCAGTTAGATGATAAATTATTTCATTAAAATTCATAATAGTTTTTTCCAGATTTTTCAGTTTATAAAAACTTCAAGATTTGAAAAATTTTCCATATTTGTTTGGGAATAATTGCTTAATGTTTCAGATTTTTTTTTGCAAGGTGAAAGCCTGTTTCTGCACTGCTCAAACTATAAGGAGCAAAATAGCAGGAAAATCACTTTATTAATTCTTTTAATGAATTTTTCGAGTGTTGGATACATTTAAGTCCCAATTGATTGGCTTTAATTCCATGTAGCTGAGGGAAGTATGGATTTAGTGCCCTGTTTCATCACTCTTACACCACTTTCAAAATTATCGTTGTTTCTTTTCTAATCTTAATTTGATTTTCTCTGTGCAGTCTGGTTCAGATTTTCCAGGGAGCCTTTGGGAAGAAGGAAACTTAGAAAATCTCTTTCCTAATGAATAGTTTGGGAATGAACCACAGAGGACGGAGGTGGAAGGACAACACCTTATGTAACGTAAGGATCTGAAGCAGGCGGCGAGGTGGCAGGCGGAATATTAACACTCACTGGTTTTAAGATCAAGAGTACCTGCCCAAATTCTCAGGCTCCCTTAGAGTCAGTGGAGAGGGTGGTGCTCCCAAACATTAGGGTCTGGCCCTTTTGGAAAAGCTTGTCTCTCTCTGACGACAGAGGAGCCAACGTAGTCAACATAAGCATTTACACTGCCACATGAGAACATTTTCTGCTTGTGAAAAAGAGATTAATGAGCTAATTATTCTAATTAGCACAAAACTAAAGGTCCCCTGGAACTGTAGCAGTTTAGCAGCAGGCTAGGTTATATGTATTATTTAATTCCAATAGTCTCCAAACACCTACCCCTGACTGTGTCCTGGCTAATCTACTTGTGGCATTGCATCTGCAGGCAGATTTCCCACTAAGTTCAAAGAAGACAAGCAGAAAGAAGTTGATTTTATATGAAAATGATTTTTTCTTTTCTTAAATAGAGCTTTGAAGTCCATAAGATTATCATCAAGAAAGGAGAAAAAGAAAGATTATATTTGGGAATATTAATATCTTCTTTGGGGAAGACAGAATTGTCTCCCTTATGAGAGAAGTGTTGTATTCCTCTAACACAATTAATATTCTAAGAAGCAAACCCATGTCTGTTGAAGAAACCCCTAAGTGCCTCCTTGTGTGCTTCCTCCGTGTTTCTTGTCTACTGTTAAATAGCTCGATTTCAATCACTTTAAATAAATGATACTTAGCTGGTGATATGAGGCATGAAAAGTCTGGACTTCAACCGCTGCTTTTGTGCCTTCAGGTAATTAAATAAGAGAAAGTATAAATCCACTTTCCATTAGACAGGAAAATGTACTGAAAGACAAGCAGGTGGTTGAGTACTTCGGTGGACAGGGAAATATTCGAACTGTAAAAAATTATTTCAAAATGAATAATGAAAGAGGAAGAATAAATTAATTGAATGATAGACAAAGACACAAAGCATTTAGGAATTCCACTGGAAAGTGAGATCATAACTATTTAAGCTGTGTAAATCCACAATATTTTTTTCCACTAATCAAATTATAACATTTATGGATACCATCTTCTATTTATATAATATTATCACACTTCTCATAAAATCAGACCAAAGCTTTATAGTTTCTGACTCTTCCAAATTTCTGCAGTCTTTTCTATACAAAAATTACTTTCCAAAGAAATTGCAGCTACTTTCACAATTTAGGTAATTTCTCCATGCTGATAACACAGTTTCCAAAGTGAAGGTTGTTTTTACTGTCCTCTCACTCAATGAAGTCTGTATAAAATCTACTGTACTAGCATCTATTTTCTGTGAGCCCTGCTGTTTCTAAATGCTGCCAGGAAAGGCCCTCAGCCTTGCCCACCTCCCAGACCCTTTTGTCCAGGCATGGAAGGAGCCCCTGTCCTCCAGGCCACTACAAGGGCATGTGGTGATAGCACAAGGGGCAGTGGTTTTAAACTGGAAGAGGGAAGATTTAGATGAGATATGAGGAAGAAATTCTTGACTGTGAGGGTGGTGAGGCAGTGGCAGAAGTTGCCCAGAGAAGCTGTGGATGGCCCGACCCTGGAAGTGTTCAAGGCCAGGTTGGATGGGGCTATGAGCAACCTGGTCTGGTGGAAGGTGTCCCTGCCCATGGGTTGGAACCAGATGAGCTTTAAAGTCCCTTCCAACCAAACCATTCTGTGATTCTGTGATTCTATGAATTGAAGTTCAGTGCTTTCCCTGTTGGTCAGCACTGGCTCTTGGGTGTCCTATGGAATGTGTTTGTTGTAGGGAGCGTTTTGTGTGGCCATGGATGCAGAGCCAGGGACTTTGTCAGGCAGGGCTATTATAACAGTCAAAATAATAAAAGAAGAGAAAAAGCAACATATTGCTGAAACCTCATCCAGGCATGTAGGTCTGCATTCGCTATGCTCTAACCTGCCTAATGTTCTGGTATTGCATAAATGAGATCAGTTGTCAGTCATAGGATGCTTATGTTAACATTTACATAGAGCCATTTTGAGACACCAGGAATTGCATGTGCATGTTCAGAAGGGTTGCCTTTGAAGCCCAGTTGCACTAAATAACTTAACTTAGACAGGAGGATTTCCTGCTTTATGTGATGAAAGTGACTGTAAAAACAGAGATAAGTTACACTGCTGGCCTCACATAAAAGTCCATCAGCAAGCTGAGATAACTTGTTATGTTGAAGCAAAAGTACCTGAAAGGAGGGAATGATGTTGGCAGGATTATTATACATATATTCTAATAAAATAAATTATTATTATTACTATCACAATATGACATTTATTATTTATTATATGTAAAATTTTGCTTTTCAGCTTAGATGCTTTATTTGAGGGTTTAAGACTGTGCTCTCCATTCAAAAAGCACTGTAGTTCATTGTTGTTTGTAAATAATTTGGATAAATGCCATGGACCACCAAGGAATTTCTGGAGAGGAATATTATGGCGTTTGTTGTGGGATAGGTCAAGGTACACCAGACTACAAAGATTTTTTAATTGATCTATAGAGCTGTTATCTCCATCTTTCCATAAATAACTGGGATGGTTTCCATCAAACACTAGCTTTTCTAGGGAGTTGTTGACTAAAATAGTCTCTGTGAGTGTAAAATGTCAAGTGACTTGATGAGTAGCTGAGGTTGGAAGGAACCACTGAGATCACCTAGTCCAATGCCCTTTGCTCAGAGCAGTGTCAGCTAAGGCAGGTTGCTCAGGATTGCATCCAGTGAGTTTTGAACGTCTCCAAGGATAGAGACTCCACAACCTCTCTGGGAAACCTGTTTCACTCTCAGTTTTTTTTCTTCTGAAGACAAAGGTTGTGGTCCTGCTTTTTGCTTTGTTCCCTTCACTCAGGATCCTGGTCATTTCATGGTCACTGCAGTCAAGGTTGCCCCTGACCTTCACATCCTTGACCAGTTCTTACTTTTTTGTAAGTATGAGGTCCAGAAAGGTGCCACTCCTTGTCAGCTCCTCAGTCACCTGGGTCACAAAGTTGTCATCAATGCACTCTAGAAACAACCTGGATTGCTTGTGCCCCGCTCTGTCGTGCCTTCAGCAGATATCAGGGTAGTTGAAGTCCCTGGTAAGGACCAGGATGTGCAAACATGAGACATCTTCCAGTTGTCTGGAGAAGTCCTCGTTTATTTCTGCTTCCTCATCAAGTGGTCTGTAGGAGACACCCACAACACTGTCACTCATGTTGGCCTGCCTGCTCTTAGCTGGTTCATCATGTTTTCTCACATACAGAATAACTCCATCACCTCACCATCCTGACCTTTCCTTCCCAAAAAACCTGTATCCAAGCTCACAGCATTCCAGCTGTATGAGCTGTCCCCTCACATCTCTATGATCCTGATGAGGTTGTAGCCTTGCACCTGCACACAGACCTCTAATTCCTCCTTTTGTTCCCCACGCTGTGGGCATTAGGATATAGCACTTCGGAGAGACATCCACATGTGATTTCCAAAAAAGTGTGAGTGCTTTCACCATCAATCTGCCCTCTTGGCAATTCCTTATTCACGTGCATACAGTTGAGGTAGACCTTAAATCCTGTTCTGTTGCTTTCAAGGTCTTAAAAAAAAGAGACATAAAACTCAACTTATATATTATCCCTGCCACAGTAAAGTACTGCTTATTTTCACCAAGAGTCAACATCTCTAAAGTAGGTGGTTCATGAAAAGCATAATGAGAAACTAAGCCCAGGTTATGACCGGAGAAATCTAAATATTTCAAATTAGGTTGGAAGACAAAATTGGTACCAATCAGAGCTTGGCTAATGCTATTAAAAGACAAATTGAAACACAATATCCTCTAAACACCTTCAAATTTCTGTTTGTCAGTGAAAAAAAGCACTGTTTGAACTTTGAAGGATTTATCAAAGATGTTGCACTGAGTCTTTAGCAAAGATATATCATTGCTGGGCTTATCTTCTGGCAAGGGCATATTATTTACTCCAGGTCTGTATCAGTTTTTGACTGATTTCCTACTAATAGCAGTGTTGTTGCTACTCTGTGATAAAGGTAATACTCTGCTGCCAGACAAAGAAATTGTACTTAGCTTAGAGAAAGACTGAGATAACTGACTTGATAAATAGGACTCCAAAACTGCAGGCAGGAAGATTTCTAAGATTTCTGAAGGGCTTTAGCTGTTCATTATAAAGTCCTTGAACATCAGACCTCTTAAATGCAGTTACTGGTGGGAAGGAGGTTACAGGAGTAGTTAGACATGTCTATATACCTGGGATTGCACTTTTCTCCTGTGATGAAAAGCTGGGTCAAGAAGCTATAAATGACAGACAATAAAAACTCACCCCAGGCCATATCTTTTGTTGAGTAGTTGAATTCAAGAGGAGTGGGTTTTAGACATAAAACCAGCTGAGAGGTGCAGCTGGAGAGGGACTTCAATGACACCTATGTCCTGGGTACCGGTGAGCGCCCCGGACCCCCCGAACCCCACCTCCGGACCCCGCACTGCCGAGGTCGTTGGTCCTGGCCCCCGGGCACAAGTCCCCCAGGGAAGGGGCAGTTTGCTTCAGCCTCCAAGAAGGCTCCTCATGGAGAGGTATGGTTGCAAGATGTGGGAAAAGCAACACTCTGTGAGGAAAGATTTGGGATTTTGGGGGGGTTTTGTTTGGGGGGGAGGGGGGGCTTTGAGGTTTGTTTGGTTGTTTTTTGTGGTTTGTTTTTTTTTTTTCCAGGGGTTATTGTAAGACTGATTCTCCTCCAAATAGTTCTGCCACTGTGCAAGTGCTGAAAGAAATGTTGCTGATGGAAAATGTTCAATTACTTCTCAAATGCAGAGTAGTTAAAGGAAATGGAGACCCAGCTGGTATTTTACATAAATGGCTTTCATCAGCCAGCAATTCCCAAGGATTTGCTAAGTTAGCAAAAGATTCATCTTCCCTTTCCACCATTTTCTTGCATAAATCATGAGGCATTTCAATTGCCTTTGAATAGTGATTCCTGCCTGGATTTATTTTCATCAGCTTGTTCAGGCCCTGAAAAAAATCTTCTAAAACTTTCTTCTTGCGGTTGTCTGAGAGTTTCAGTTCAGTTATATCTCCCTGCTCACCTTTCAGGTGATGCTACAGCCAAGAATGACAGAGGAATTGTTCATTACAGCGTTAATTGGCAGCATTTGGGATATTTGGGCTCAGTCTGAATTTTGGAAATATCAAGGTACAATTCATAACAGACTTACCCCTGAGGCATTCAAGATTCCCTTAAAAAAGGAGAATTTGATTTTGCTGTTAACAGGTACTTAGCACTAGCTTTAAAAAAGTCGTATCGTAAATACACATATTGATGGACTGAGATTTTTTTATTACATTTGTATACTTCAGTTTTCCTCTTTCATACAAACAATTTAAACAGAGAGGCTCACAATTGAACTTGAATTCATGGAGGGTCTTTGCACAACAAGGACTGCAGAGTTCATCTGGATTTTTATTGCTACTGTAAAGAAACTAGATACCTCTCAATGAATACCAACAGCACAGACAATAGAGACTACTGAACAGAAATAAGATTTATTGCTAATGGAGGATGAAAATGCTAGAAATCTTTCATCTCTCTGAAAGGCTGATCAGACTTTAGTTACTTTTATATGTTTGCATATGGGAATGTGTTTGTATTGCTATTATAGTGTTCCAAAACCAGCTGAAGACAGGAAAAAGGCTCTCATTGAATGTGCCAGATCAGGCTTGTAGCACCAACATTCAGGCATCTTTATTTCCCTGGTCAGCTTTGCTCCTTTCCTTTTTCTGGATGGAAGAATAAGTGTCATGGAAAGAGGGATGTACCAGTCTCAAAACTACAGGAATATTTTGAAGCACAGTAATATTTATAAGGAAAGTCAAAGCCAAAAATTTAGGAAATGTTTAAGAGCGTTATACAAAATAATACATGCATATGGTTAGAAAGAAGCTATTAAAGTGTTGCAGATGATTCAAATACGGAAACGTACAAAGAAGAAGAAAGGGGTAGAGTGTGAGATGAAAGAGATGAAAGGACTATCAATAAAAGGTAGTCATTAAAATTGTGATTAAGCAGTAAAACGGCAGCTTTGCAAAGGTCTGACCACAGAGAAGATTGTGCTCTGCAACTGAAGTGCAACAAAATGCAATAAAACTGGATTTAAAAATATCAAGAACAACCAAACATATAAAACTATTTAATAAAAGCATTTGAATTTTAGAATAGTCTGAAACAAAGATGAAAAATATCCATAAAGCAAGATTACTATGCTTCAGTGGCGGCACTCAATATTTGATTAAAATAAACTGTTGTCTAAACAAAAATACTTTTAAAAAATATTGGAAAGTTCTTATGCTTTTCACCATGACAGGATTACCTGGGAGACTTCATAAGGCAATCCCAGCTTGTATAATACTAAAAAGCATATGTTTTTATAAAATATTTTTTCAGAAACGTAATGATTTTCTAGTCAGGAGCTGTGAGATTGATTCCAACAACACATACACAAAGCTACGTGTGAATAGAAATCAGTGTTAATGAAGAGCAGACTCAGCCTCTGATTTCTCGAATTCCTGACAGCATTGCGTGTCCTTTTAAAAATGAAAATACTCATCCTCTTTATCTCTCTGCCATGAAAGGAGTCATTCCAATAAAAGTTACCAAAAGATCTATGCATCATAATGGCAAAACTGGAAGCTGTCATCTGACATCAACTGACCCAGAGGGGCCAGTGTGTAGACAGAAATGATCTGTGGTTTTCTAGTGTTTGTCCTGGAGTAACTGGAAGGCATACTGACTGATAGAGTCATTTCTATACTTACCTGGTGTAGGAATATAAGTTCTAACAGCAAAATACAGCCAAGTGGGACATAGCAGCACAACGGGCTGTTACGCCAGCAAAGATCCCAAAGCTGGTGACCTGTTCAGGAGGTGAAGCGCAAAGGAGAGGAAATGATCTGAGCATTGGGTCCATACAACTCCACGCTTCTCTGCTTCCTACCTTAAGTATTTTTATATATA
>NW_009601264.1:2622-16850 GCF_000690535.1 Cariama cristata | reverse complement strand
TTTTTCTAAATCTGCAGATTACTCACTGCTCTGCTGCTCTTTCCCATGGTGTTATCCAGGAGGGGAGTTAATGAGGTTTTAGGTTCAGTTTCCCAGTACTGAGTAAACTTGGACATCTCCTGATGGTTCTGCGGGTGCCTCAGACCTCGTTGGTTCTACGGTCTGGTCCTATTCTGCTTCTCTTTGGTGTAGGGTCATCCTTGCTGTAGCCTTATTCAAATGAGGAAACAGGAGTGCATGCCATACCCAGCTTCCTAGAGAGGGTTCTTTGCTGATACTTGAGCTGATACGTAAGTCTCTTTATAAGCTGATCATGCCTAATGTAAAAGCAGATAGGTTGTCGTGTCTTTCAGGTCACGTCTGCTCTGAGGTCAGGAGTTACCTCCTACCCTCTAGCACTGACGTTGCTGATGCTCAGTTGATGCCCTGTGTTTTGTGTGGATGTTCTCTCCCTTCTCTGACAAGGAAAAAGACACTGGAGGAGGGAGGAAAACAACAGGTTCTTCTTTCCTCTGTTTTTCTAAGCTTTGTGGGTTAAGCTTTTCTGGTCCCTCATGCAAAGGTTTGTCTGCTTCCATTGTTTCAATAGCACATTTCTTCATCTTCTCATCCATTCCAAAGCAGTAACGTAGACATGTTTGTTCCTTACCGGCTGCTCATAAGTTAAGCTTTTTTATTTTTGTTTTGATTGAAGTTACTATTTCATAGTAATTATTATATATAAATGTAATTACTATAATTAAAATACTTTAAAAAATAGTAAGAGGGAAGGATCTTTGTGTTATGAGCAGTTACCTGTTAAACTGTGAGTGATGGTTTCTTGGTACCATCTTAAGATAATCTTTTCGTACTGCATTGGTATGCACACAAATTTGTACACATTCTGCAATAATTTAATAAACAGTCTTGATGTTATTTTTTCTCCTATGTGTCCTTCTTATCAGTGAAATTTATTTTCTGAATCTAACCTGACAGAGGGAGCCTCCAGAAAGGCTCACTGGTTTCCATTTCACAACATTAATACAATGACATCAACTAAAGTATACCTCTATTGATGTATCTGTATGAAACACTTACGTGGTTTGATATCTTCCTGATTAATTTTCAGGTGGGCATCCTTTATTACAATTGTGTTCTGAATATTCCAAGTGCTTACTAGAAGGTGATAATGCAGGGATAGAAACTTTTTATTAAAGCAGTGAGTCCAGGAGCATCTGTGAAGACCAAACCTAGTTGAGAGGAGTAGGAAAATAATTGTTTATGGTAGGAGGTTTGTGTAAGTGGAATTACTTTTTTAGTGTGACCTGATGTTGTTTGGAGGAGAGGCTTGTTTCTTTTCCTACCCAATACTTGGCTCACCTTTTTATAGGAGCAGACTATCTTGTGGTGTTCCTATTATTAAATGCTGGGAATGCTAACCACTTGCTTAAGATTTGCCAAATCCTCATGCCAATCATCATGGACAAACTTCACACTGCTTTGTTCATTGTGGAAATCCATCTACTTAGATTGAAAAGACTGTGGTTTTGTATGAGACTCTAGTTAAACACGATTTCTGAAGCTGGAGTCGTAACGTATCTGCAGGGCAGGAGATGCTTCTCTGGTTGTGTGGGCAGGTAGAATTTGAATGTTTACGTCCCGTATCACTTTGATACTTCAAGGATTGGTGTGCTTTGCAGCTGTAGCTGTCTAAAACTGTGTCTATGAAACTACCCAAAATGATATCCAGATGTACATGAGGAAAATGGATTTGTCTGTTTCTTGCCAGGTGACTTCTAGTAGTGTTTTATGGCTTCTGAGCTTAAATACCTATGCAGATACAACTTTTTTTTTTTAATCTTAGTTGTTTCAATGTTCGGATTAAACCAAGATACCCTTCAGTTTCATTGCTAGTAATAAATGTTAGTGTTTAAATCGTTAATGAAAAACTGGCACTTGCATTGCACGTCACAAAAACATTTTGTAGGAAGTGGCAAAGAGAAAAGAAGATTACAAGGTTCAAAAAGGATACCACAAAAGATTGAAAATTAAGAAAGAGGTAACCTGGAAATAAGCATTCTGCTGTTAGTGGCCCCTCCAGCCAAGTAGCAAAACGCGGTTCATCTCAGCTGTCTCTAAGCGGGTAAAGTAATTCAGACTCACTCTGATAGTGATCTTTGCGTCTCTGGCAGACAGCTGAAAAGATCTAGTGCACTGCTGCAGCAGATGGGATCGAATACTTGAATTTGTGATCAAAAGCTTCATGTACCTCAGAACTTGTCAAGATACTGTCTTTGTTCAGTTGTAACCTTTCATTCCAGATTTATGCTGGTATCGATTATACTGTGCTTTTTCTGTTTTCCCAGGGGAAACAAACCTTCCGTCAAACTCTTCATATTCTAAACTGTAATGCTAGCATGAAAAGGGAAGCGAAGTGGTGTTAAATGAGGTTTTTCTTTTTGCTTGGATCTCACAAGTCACAGGTGTGTTCCGTGGAAGCCTGCAGAGATCTGAAACCTGCTGTAAGGGAAGGCTCGTCCTGCTGTGTTTGGTGGCACTTCTGCTATTGAGCTAAGAGTGGGATATATATGGAAGGTCTCTGTTCTGCTTAGCAAAAAAAAAGGCAATTTTAGTCTTCTAAATATTCCCACCTCTTTCAAGGAGGAGAGTTTAGGGAGTTTTGTGTAGCTTACTGTTTCATTCCTCCACAGGTATGTGCAATCCTCGCAATTACAGTGACACACCTCCAACATCCAAGAGCACTGTGGAGGAGTTGCACGAACCAATTCCATCCCTTTTCCGGGCACTGACAGAAGGGGATACTCAGCTGAACTGGAATATCGTTTCCTTCCCTGTGGCAGAAGAACTGTCACACCACGAGAACCTCGTTTCCTTTTTAGAAACAGTGAACCAGCCACAGCATCAGAACGTCTCTGTTCCAAGCAACAATGTCCACGCACCTTACTCTAGTGACAAAGGTAATGAGCGTAGTGTCTAAATTCCTAGCGTTTACTCTCGTCTCTTCCAGAAGCCTTCTCGGTGCATATTCTTTGCTTGTCTGTGCTCATTGCTTCTTTTCCCCTAAAAAAGTGTGAAAAGCTCAGTCTAATTTTGAGCATGACATAACAAAAGGAGCGAGGCAAAAGTACTGAGGAACATGGAAGATGGTGTTAAAGTGTCTGATGATCTTAGGAGGTGCTGAACCACGTGAGTTTATCATCTCTGTAACTCCTCCTGTGGCATGAGGCAGTTTGTTCACATCGTTTCATGTGCACTAGCACGGTATGTTCTTTGACTTTGAAGCAGTTACCTGTAGCTTAGGAGACAGGACAGACCAAAAACTGAATCCAAATTGTGTATCAGTGCAGAGGTAGGCAACTGAAAACACATGGCTTCAGAGGTCTGAGAAAGCCACAGGCCATAAACCATTGTATCTGGAGTAGGTTTTCTTCTTTCAGCTGAGCTGGCATAACTTTAAGTCTTTAGAAGGATGGTTTGTAGCAAATCCAGGATTAATAGTAAACCTGACTAAGATTATCAAGAGCATTCTTTATGTTGAGGAGGAATATGTGACAGGTAATCTTAAAAATAAGCAATTTGTGGGCGGGGGTTCAACTTATGGACTCGTTCCACTTTTTTTTTGGTTTTTTTACATTCTCATCTTCAGTTTTAAAGGCCAGACTTCAGAATAGCGTTTGCTGGGGTGGAGGGGGGAAAGGTGAGAAGTTTGAGGTAGTGACAACAGTGGCGTAAGAAAAATGCTCTCTGCTTCTTGGTTTCCATACTAAACCTGAAATACTTTTCCCTGCAAATCATTACATCAGACTTAAAAGAATCTCATAAACAGTTCATAGTGAAAGAATCTCATAAACAGTTCATAGTGAAACGCTGCTTAACAGGGAAAGAAGAGCATCTGATTTGTTTTATTAGTGTAATTAATGCTTTGCTTCCTTCCCAACACACATTTTAAATATTTGTAACCCCATATGTTGGTGTTGTGATGGCTTTTTTGTCTTATCAGTGAAAGATAGCCTGATTGAGGGACACACTGCTTTTCCATACCGTTGTGAACCTTTGACCTAGTTAAGTTTCTGAGTAGGACTGCTGTTGATTAAATGGGACCGTAATGGCAGCTTTTCTGATTTCCTTTGGTTAAGGCACGTTAGAAAAATAAATTAGATCCAGAACTGGGAAACCAGATGGTCAGAAAGCATCTCATTCATATGTCTTTGACGTTAATAAAAGGCTTGCTTGCCATTATGAGAATGATGCAGAAAGCCACGTAAATGGCAAGCCACAAAAAGCCTTGTGTGCCAGCACTACAGTATTTAAAGATGTAAATTATACTTGGAAAAAAAAATTATGCTTAGAACAATCTTGAATATGTGCCACTACTTAGGTACTGCAGCCCGGATAGCAGTTCCCCGGCAGTCCTTTACTACCGTACCAACAGGATGGGCTAATGATAGTTTTGGATTAAACTTGGAATTTGAATTGCATCTCAAGGGTGTGGAGGAGTTTTGAGTTTAACACCACAGACAAATACGTAACACTGCAGTTTTTTCTTAGTCAAGTGTCTCCATTTCGTTTACTAAGAACGTATTAGAGATTAGGTTGAGAACGCTTTCTCTGGAATGATGACAGTCCAAACCCAACAGTTGTATTTGGAAATAGTGAGCAAATGCCACTGGTTTTCAGGCTTCAGTAGACACTTAGAACAGAAATGAATGTCAGAGCTGTTCTTGTCATCGTTGGTTACGCCTCCTCCATCTTAGTGGTCAGTGAAGGACTGGAAAAGGCAGAAAAGTTTCAACATCCCACACCTTAAGTATCTAAATATGTAAACCTGTTGAGGAGTCTCTCTTTTCCTGGTCACAATGTGGATAACTTTGTAGTGCTCTGCTTTTTCAGAAGTCATATTAAAGTTTGCTTATAAAAACATGGATGATTCAAGCATTGAGAACAGAGAAGGTGGAAAGAAGAGTTAGCAGCTGGCCTTGGTCAGTTGATGTTTGTTGTGGTGGAAGCCAGGACAGCTGGGGAATCGTACCTCTCATGTTGGATGTTGTGTGAGCCATGGGGTGGCATTGGCTTTAACACGTTTTTGGTGAGTTCATTGGGGAAGCAGTGACCAAGAGGCGGAGGGGGGTAGTTGCGATGGGGCTGAAGGGCCTTGTGAGCGTGGGCACAGGGAGGAAGCCCAGGAAGCTGCTGGACTCTGATGGCTTCTGACCATGCAAAGCTCGGTCACACAATCAGGTCGCTGTGGTTTAACAAGCTAGCCTCTGTGAGGAGAAGCACCAAAAGAGGGTGGCTCTCTGCGTGCGTACGTGCACGCTCAGTTGCAGTGAATACCAGCATAACCTGCAGTGGAAGAAACGGAAGACCATCTCTTTACCCCTTCCTTCTCCGCAGGCGTGCTCCTAGGCTTAAGGGTAGATCTTGAAAATGGACACGTCCTTAAGGTGACTCGCTAAGCAGTTGTCTTCAAGGCTGTGACATTCAGGGATTTGAAGGAATATTCCTGTGAGCAGGAACGCAGATGCTTTGTTTGCAGTGCTGTGCCTTCTCCATGTAGCACGTCTTCTCTGGCTCCTTGCGTGCCTCACTCCAGCATGGTGTGCTGGCAGCAGCCCCTTGCATTGCCTGTAAAGGGAGAGGGGCTAATGAGAGGTAGGTGTTGGTACGGGCGCAGTAGTCTCGGTGCTGTCTTCTGGAATACATCCCCAAATTTGGAAAGGCTCTGCCTACAAATACCCCTTGTCAGGCTGTGTAACACCGTTCCGATTTTAATTTCAACGTGCGTTCATGCAGACACCACTGTTAAGCTGGTCCAGGTGTCAGACTTGCTTGACACGGTTCTGGGTGAGTGCCGGGAAAAGCAGCACCAGCCACGGGAACCCACGAGCTTTGTGCCAGAGTGGGATGAAGCCACCGGCCCCGGGAGGGCAGCTGTAAATCCAGGAGGAGGTGGGGGTGTGGTGGGATATAAAGCATTCCTTTCTCACCCCAGCCTACTGCGAGCCCAGCCGCCAGACCTTGAACTTCCCTGTTATTATCCTAATGAGTGTCTTCCCTTTCCTCCTGTGAATTGACTTTTAACGGTTTAGCTGCCAAAGTGTGCATGTGCGGCTGGAGCTGCTGTAGTTCTTCGTATTGGCAGTTTCTGGCATTTGAGCTGCTCCTTCAGAGAGGATTGCAATGATTATTAACCTAGAGCTACGTTTATACTTTATTCTTCTTGCTTTACTTTTAGCTGATACCCTCAGAGCTCTGAACCGCGAGTTCAGATGTTTAAATAAGCTTAATTGTTTCAGATGATGATAGGATGTTGGCGAGAGAGGGGAACTAGATAATCTTTTGGCAACTGATGAAACAAAAATCTGTGTTGTAGTTAAGGGTTTCTGACTTACACTGCTTGGTGACAGAGGGGATGGCGTCCGCTCTGCGCTTCCGCTCCCCCCCAGTGCCAGCCAGGTAGAGGAGAGCTAGCAATCCAGTAAAGTAGCACCTACCTCTGTAGGTACTCTAGGAAGATTATATATATTTGGGGTTTTTTTAATGTTTCCTTTTATAAGTTCTGATGGGCATAAAATGGTATGGCTGCTGGATGGACAGTTACCTTTTTAAAGTACTTTTAGAGCTACCGATAAACAGACCAGCAGACAATTGAACTTACATAGCACCTTTAACTTCAGAGCTGGCATATGGGGAATTGTCATTAACTGAGAAAGTTTTGTGTTTTTTTTTTCATCTTGTAGATAGGCGTTTTTCGTTAACTTACAAGAACTGAATTGTTTTGTCTTCGAGTTGCGAAATTCCTCCGTAGTGCCCCAATACAGGTCTCACTTGCAGCACAGACAGTATCATAGCAGAGCCTGATAGAAACGTGAGTCCATTTCTCCATTTGTTCTGGTCATATTGAATTTGGACTTGATTGTTGTTTCTCCTGCCTTCGTTGAATATGAATTGGAGGGTGGGGGAGGAAGGTGAGAAACTCATGTTCTGGAAAAAAAAAAGAATGCTGCTGTATTGTCCCTCTCCACACCTGTAGTCTGTAGTACTTACTGTGTGAAAACTGGCAAAATGCAAATAAAAGAGCTGTTACTGCACTAAGTAACATCCTTTTTATCTACACTGAGGGAGCCGAGTGATGACTATGTAATTAGGTTTGTGAAACAATTTAAATACTCTCCTGGATCCCAGCTGAGCCTGTAGGTATGTATTTTTTTCCCCTCTATAACTCTCTTTCTGCAGCCTGTAAAGAGGAATTGAATGCTTGAGGCAAGGAACTCTGCGGCTTTCAGTAATTCAGCCTCTACGCAGGCACACAGACGCTGCTGAGGAGGGGACCGTACCCATATGCACAGAGCACGTCCTCCAGCTGCTTCCAGGAGCTGCTGGGAACCAGCCAGGGCTGCTGCTGGCTCTGGCCTGCCCGGTACAGCCTGTTCTCTCCCCTTCACAGCAGGTTTGGACCGGTGCTCTAGTACCTAATCCTCGTGGCTTTTGTGCAGGTGGAAATAAACTTTCTTCTCCGGTCAGTCAAGATGAATGTCCTTGGTTGTTGCTGCCACCTTAATAAGGTTGAGGTCTGGCTTTTGGTTCCCATTTTGATCCTGGGAGAGTGGTCAAGGAGACCAGTCTCTCCAGTCTCACAGGACTCAACTGCTGTCATCTGGTTTTGTCAGGGTTATGGGCCTGGTGCTGCTCGTCCCCCGGCCTCCTTCCCCCCAAGAGATGTCTTCAGTCTCTCAGTTCAGTATCATTGATCTTTATGTCTTAGAAATCACAGGCCCTTCTTCCACAAGAGGTTTATTTCAAGTTCCAGCAGGCATTAGCTTATGCACTGGGCTTCTCCAAGACTTCTGAACTGGTGGTAACACGGATGAGGCTGTCACAGATGAGGTTAACGTGAAGGTGACCACAGATGTCCCCTACCACAGAGGGGACTGGTCATTCTCTGGTGTGAACACAGCCTGCAAGTGCTGGGAGCCACTAGCCCACCTCAGAGCATGCGCAGCTTTCCTGACCTACTGTAGGCTTTCCTTTGCATGTTGCAAGTCAGAGCGCAGTGGTCAACATGATAGCAGTGAGCACTTCTGGCAACCCTTTGGAGAGGACTCTGGTTTCTTTAAAGAGTTGTTCCACTACTATCTAGAGCGAGCCATGAGTCATTTTGCCGTCTCAAGCTGATCCAGGGACTAGGTCAGTCAGGTGGAGATGGCATCCCAAAGTCTGATTTTGCAGGAAGCAACCTTTCTGGATTAGCCAGCGTTGCCTGTCACGAGGCAGAGGCTCTGTACCTCCAGCTGACACCTTCTAAGACTGGCCCTACCTATGGCATTTAAGGTCAAACTTGAGAAGAAAACTCCTAAAAAGGTGTCAGAAGAGTGAATCGGGATTAAGCAAGAGGGTACAAAGAATATGAATACGTCTTGGAGAGTCTTCTGTAAGATTCCGGTGCTTGCATGCCAGCACTGAACTGACTGACGGGACACACACTGGTGCTTAGATTTCATGAGGAATGCTGCCTGGAGACTCGCCTCTACTTCCTCACACCCTACTCTTCCACTGAAAACCTCCTGTGAGGGGGACAGATAACCTGGGAATGTCTGGGCCTCCTGGGCACGGATGGTGTGTGCTCCTTCCTGGGAGCTCCTTCCTGGCAATCTGAGCTTTTTGTCGCTTGTGATGAAACATTGCCAAGTTCTTGTGCGTTCTCCGTGAGAAGACAGAGCTGCTGTATGGCCCCTGGGTGGGTTCTTGCCTTTGAGGCTGTGGTGGCTGCATCTCCCTCCCCCTTTTCAGCTTTGGCTGGGCACTTTAGGTGTATACCTGGCTGGTGGCCGCCTCCTCCTCCTCCCCTCTGTGAATAGAGTGTCCTTACTGCAGATCTAGATATGTTGGTTGGCTTCAGGCAGAGGTTTTGTTCTCTGAGAACTCTCTTCCTCTGGTTGCTGTGCCTCAGGCTTTTTTATAAGGGGTCATAGAAATACAATTGCCAAGAATGGGACAGGACTCACACAGCCACAGTGTGCTTTGTTGACATTCCCAGCGGTACTTATAGGTGTTTTAACAGATGGTAAGTCTTAAAAGGGTAGGCAGGGTTTCCAGATGTCAAGGAGGAGGACACATCCACAAAAGAGCTGTTGGGTACCTGGTGCTCTCCTGTATGTTGTGTTATCCCTTGTCACGTGCCTGAAAGCATGTGCACTGCCGAGATGATCTGTTGTTGGTACTGGGGAAACCAGCTGCGTAGATCTGATGACTTGTAAGGTGATGGGAACTCTTGCTGGCCTCAGCTCCCCTTTGGACCTCACCTTAAGAACCTGCCATGAAATATGCTTGCTACTGAGGCTGCTAAGCTATGGGCCACCAATACTTTGAAGGGGAGGTTCTGGTGCACTTCAGCCTCCCAAGTCTTCCTCGCAGATAAGAGACTGAATAAACACTACGGTTAACAGCTACACTGCCCTGAGAGTCCTTCGGTTACTCACCTTCTCCATGTCTCTGTAATAATTTAAAAAAAAACCCCACTGTCTTGATTTACCATTTACGTTTGGATTACATTTTTCTAATCCACGTTGGAATGTAGGTTGGTATGTTCCTCCTGGATCCACGCACCATAAGTAGTAACAGGCTAGAAAGCCCCTTGACATCTCCTGCTCACAAACCTGTCTGATGTGTGCGAGTGAAACATTCATGTGTACCAACAGCTTTCAGTTCTGCTTTTCCCCAAAGTGTGCCAGGTCACGCTGGGGTAAGCGTGATGCAATCAAGGTCCTTTGGAGGATGAATGAAGTTATGGTGTAATCACCGGGTCAGCACAGAAGAAAGTTGGTGGAATGTGTTAGCTTGGGGAACTGGAAGTACACTGGGGAGGGATGTCTTTGCTTTATACTTGTGGCGAATGCCTCAGCTTCGGTTTGAGTGTTTGCTGGTGGTGTGGCAAAAAAAAAAAAAAAAGTGTGCAGTTTCAGGTTGAGGAAAATGGGATTCTCCAGCTCTGTCATTTAATGTGGCTGAAGAATATTGTGGAGTTTGGGGGGAGTAGGAAACATTTACTCTTAAATAAGTCAGTTTTGGTGTTTTTAAAATAGCTTCTCTAAACCTGAAGTTTTTCATGATAACATGTAGTAACTGCTGGCAACTGTGAAAGGGGTATCTTGATATTGCCTTCAGAGGACACATGCCTGCTTGTTATTTTGGCATAGCCCGTCCTTACCCTTTAGAAAGTATCCCTCATAACTGGGGGACAAAACCCCGAAACATTCTTGCCTGTGAGTATAGAACTAAATTAATCCAGAAGGGGAGCAGACAACAGGTTGAGTTGTAGGCACGGAAAACTTGAAGTTGATAGATTGTACCTTGGCTCTCTGCCTCTTCTCTCTCTGCTTTCACTATCACCTTTTTTTTCCTTATGCCTCATAGTCATGATGATTTGCAATCCTACTTCAGAAGCTGCACATTTAATTAATTTTTAACGAACCTTTAAAAATATTTGAAGACCTTTTAAATCAAATTTTTTCCCCCCTCTTGGTTTAGAACACATGTGTACTGTGGTGTATTTTGATGACTGCATGTCAATACATCAGTGCAAGATCTCTTGCGAGTCCATGGGAGCTTCCAAATACCGATGGTTTCACAACGCCTGCTGTGAGTGTATTGGGCCAGAATGCATCGACTATGGCAGTAAAACTGTAAAATGTATGAACTGCATGTTTTGAAGCAGGAAAATTGTAATACAGCAATACTGAGGCCAAAGTAATCTCTCTCAGTTAAAGAGATGGGGATTGCAAATACTGCGTTTTGATGGAGTGCCTACTGGTTGCAATTAAATGTACCTGGTTGAAAAAAGATGTATAAAATCTGAAAACTTTCTTTTTTTTTTTAATTCATGTAAGCAAGGCTAACTAGTAGAAGTTTCAACACTATGTTTTAAGTTTATTTTTCGTTATTTCTGCTCAAATGGTACAGCCATGCTCATCCTTGCTGTTCTGATTGTTTTCCTTTGATTTAAAAGTATTGATTATGCTGGTTTTCAGAATGTAGTACTATATCTTGTAGTTTAGAGTAGGGAAGCCTTAAGGGTATGGTAATGAGATTTCCATCATCTAAGTTCAACAAATAATTAAATGGCTGCTAGGTTGGAGGGGGGTGGTTGTTCTTTAGGGGCTGCTTTTTTGGTTTTAGTTTCTGGGTTTGTTTTTTAACTTTATTACCTTCCAGCTTTTGAGCTTACCTTTCTGTTGCGAAAATGGTATTTGGGGGAAAAAGAAAAATTCATGCTTTCTCTTCAAGTTCAACGCATGGGCTGTCATGGATAAAATCCTAACTTCTTAGAAGGGCTGCCCAACAAAACACTAGGTATGGGACACTTTTCTTCCAAGTTTCATTTGCCCTGCTCTTCTAAGTACATTGGGGCCTATGTTGTGTAATTTATATATCTAAAAAAAAAAGTAAAATCTTTTCAGTCTTCTCTTAGATACCAAAATAAAGCTGTTAAGTGCAGCTGTATCTCCCTCCTTTTGCACTGTTCTCTAGGGTTGCTTACTCCCTGAATGTTCAGTCCAGTAAAGGAAACATGAAAGGTTATTACAGATTTAATGACTAAATGAATAAAGAAGAATGAAATTACACGAACTAGCGAGTGGTACAGGGCTACCAGCTGAGCAGTTGGCAGCAGGCGTGTTCCCATTTAGTAGTTTGCTGTGAGCATTTATTCCAAAACATAATTCTTATTTTTTTCCCTGCCATGAAATGTTATCGCTGAAGAAGGGAAGATGTGTCCACAAAGGCAAAATTAGGATGTTCTAACTTTAGAACATTGTCCATCTTTCTAAGTAAGAATTTTAATATGTTGACAGTTACATAGGAGTTACTACGACCCAGTTAGGGCTCCATTGATAATGGTACTAAGTACAAAAATAAAATGTATGAGTAATTAATGATCACCTTTTGGTATTTATAATGATGTAGGTTTCAACTCCTTGAAAATTTTTTTTAATGCATATATGCATATGCACATACAAAAAGTTGACTATTTATGTTTCTCTCACTAACCTCAGTCTAGAGGGATGAAACTGTTTCCTAGTCACACCTGTCTATCTGTACCATGTACAAATGAAAGCAGTCATTTTAAATTTATTTTGTTGAAAAGTTTGCCTGAATGTTTTTTTCATTTTTTTCTCATGATACAGTGCTTTTAATAAGATGACATCATAATAATAATAAAAAAATCTACTCTTGTGAAATAACGTTACTTTCTTCAGTCTCTTTTTCAGCTATAAAGAAGTACTTGAAAGGAATGTTTATTGTTTTGAAGTAATGGATAATGGAATACCTTCATACTTTAAACTTGCAGTTAAGTGATAAAAAAATCATAGACGTGAATAGAAGAACTGAGCTTATCATGAAGGAGTTGTTCCTCCTGTGTTTGACAATTAACATTATCTTTTCTTCGCTTGAGTTTCTTAAAATGAATGGAGAGAAGGAATATGTTGGGGTAGCTGTGACTCTTTAGCTGGAGGGTGGTGCATCATTGTTCTTGACCAAGACAGCAGACCTACAGTGAGCATCGCTACAGGTCATTAGCGTGCTTCAGATTCTTGCAGTGTTAAATTATTGGAAACATTGTGATAGTCCAGAATCGTCTGGGAGAGAAAACAGGGCTGACGTTTCTGGTCAGGCACCTGCTGCCCCATGGATCTGTGACACCGTCTCCATTTACATCATCAGAATTTCACTATGAGCACGAGTCAAGGGAACAGCAAGGGTGGGGAACAGGAGGGACGGGGGGACTGGCCAAAGAGGTGTCCGGGAACCACGGAGGGGAACGGCATCAAAATGCCCGCACGGTTGTCGGTGTAATGGCCTGAGAGGAGGCGGTGAGGACGCATGCTTTCTGGGGCTTGCCTTCGTTTTTGTAGTTCCTGATGCTGTCCAGAGTTTGCTGTAAGCGTTGTGTGTATGCAAACATCATACAGCAACATCCAGTGTATTTTATTATGATGAGTGTTTTAAGAGGTATTTTAATAAAAAGACATTACTGGTTCTTGTGGTTTTTTTTTTCTCAAGATTTTCTCAGGGAAATGTTACCAGGAAGCATGTTATAAAAGTTACTGATCTAGACGGACAGAATAATACAGAGAATTAACTCTTTAGCATTTTTTTCCAAAACTGAAATTGGACTTTCAAGTTCTTTTCTTTATATAAATGAATAAATTACAATTTTATTAATACTCAAAATGTTCTTTCTGACAAATCTAACCATTTTGGAAAGTTGTTTATTTAGTCTTACTCATTTTGCAAGAAAAATCATAATTTATTTTGAGGGCTCTTATTTCACCTGCGTCTGGATACTAGCACACCATCACCTACATAAGTACTTTAGAATACTTAACATGTTTGAAAAACTTTTCTGGCTAGGAATCTCCTACAGGTACAGCATCAACCAGTTTTATCCCTGTCCTTCGGGACAGAATTGTAAATCACTGCACTTAAAGGGAGACAAAAAAAGGAATTCATGTCATAAGAAATTATAGAAATCCCTGTCTCTTGAGGTTCTGGCTGAGAAGGGGTTGAAGGACTTTTGTTATTCTTTCTCTACAAGTAGAGAAAGTTTTTATTTGGTTCCTTTAGGCTTTGTTTTGGGGGTTGTTTTTTGTTTGGTTTTCCCCACAGGCACTTGTTGCTCCTGAATTTCAGAAAACACTGACCCCCTGCAGAGAGAGTGAGTACAATGGCCATAACATGACATTGCTTTCCCATAATTTCTTAGGGTTCCTGGCTTGCTTTTAATACATTTAATGGGTTTCACATCTAGTACTTAAAAAACAGATGTAAGAACACCTGCTTGTATCTCTAATAACAATCTATGATCTCTCCAGTATCCATCCCAAAATTATGGCTACTTTGATACCTGGCTCCCAAGCCACTTGTCCTGCTGGCTGCCCTGGCTTGACATATCCCCCCCAGCCACGGGCACCTGAGTCACGTAGGCCCCTGTGGCTCCTGGTCCCCTATCCCGTGGCTAGCACTTGCACCTCAAGCACACAGCATGGAGACCCGCTCACCCAGGAGAAGAGTTTAACGAGAAGAGGGGACAGACCATGGTGATGAGGTACCTGCAGGGCATGGCCAGACACGTGTACTGACCAGCAGCCTCTTTACAGCTGACTGCCCCCTTTTACCTTCTTATTCCTCTTTTTCTCCATCTTTGTTCCTCCCGAAACAGCCCTGATCCC
>NW_009601264.1:0-2591 GCF_000690535.1 Cariama cristata | reverse complement strand
CCTGCCTTTGGTCCTTCTGCTACAAATCCTGTAATAGGTCTTGTGCCATCCCAAAATACTCTTCGCCTATGTCCCAGGAGTCCCATACTCCTGCAGACAGTAACCCCCGTACCTCACAGCAATGGCTGTCAGGGGACAGCCCTGGGAGAGGGTCTTATTCCTCCAGGTACCCTGTGGGGGTTCCCCCACCTGCCCTTGCACCTCTGTGCTCCTTCGTGCTCATGGAGAGGAGCGTTGATCACATAACCTAACGTTTTGCTGATCATCATGTCTGTTGGGTTTTGCGAAAGAAACACCTGTACAAAGATTTGCCATGTGCTCTTGGCATGACACCTTTCACCAAGCAGTACCTCATTGGAATTTGTGCTATTCACAGAGGAAAAGATGGAAAACATTACAAGGAACAAAGCAGATCCCTTTCAGACAAATCTAAGATATAAGGCTGCCAAGACACAAGTTTTCTTATACCCTCTTCATTGCTTAAATATTTTCAATTTCCTCCTTACTGCAAAGATCTTGGAATGGCGTGACTCCATAGTAATGCTCATGGGAGTTGTATAGGCAGAGTTCAGTGTCATACAGCTCTTTTGGCTCTCGTCCCCTGCTGCCTGGTACTTCTTACAAATAACATACTTTTTCTCTTGCCCACATTGACTGACCTACTACTTCTAGGCTTTCCTTCGTATATTAAGGCTCTTGTGGTTTTACATGTGTATTTCCATATGTGGCCAACCAGTTTCTTTCATAGGGTACACCTCTTTATGGCTGCTGTGCATTCCTTTATTACTAATGAGAATTACATAATGGGTCTAAAACTATCCCAGAACAGTACAGCCCATGTAGAGTCGCATCTCTCCAAGACGAACTCAACCCCAGAACTGGCTTTCTTGAAGTAGTAGTGTAACTCAGAGGGAACAGGAAGGAATTATTCATTCATTAATGCAGCTCTGCCTTTTTCCCTTTTTTTTCTGACAAAATGCTTTCTAAAGCTCCCCTCCGTTACTATTTTATGATGTTTATGAGGCTCAGGTACATCAGCAAGACGGAATTTCAAAGCAGAGAGCTTGCCACCTCAGAATCCTTGCTTGACTTTGTCCTTAAAGCAGTAAGAATTTACAGAGTGAATGTGGGGCGTAGAGGATGTAAGGAAGTGTCTTGGTCTGTGTAAGCAGGCCTCAGACCACAATAAGTTTTGCAAGTCAGAAGTCATCCAAATGTATTTCACATGACAGTTAATTGGTGTAGTCAGCACTACACACAATCACTTGTTTGTCTTCAAAAAATGGGAGAAGATTCATTCTGGGGTCATTAGCTGATGGGCCCATTGTACATGAACTGGTGTTTGCAAAAGCCTCTGATAATACTTGTTCTTCAGAGTTGAGAGCCTCTGGCCACTGTCACTTCAATTGGAGATCCTCACAGGCAATCATCTCAAATTACTTTGGGATGTTACTGAAGTAACCTTTCTCTCTTTTTGTGCCAGAAGTAACACAGCCTTTGTATAACAAAAAAACCACGAGCTGAGATGTGAAGTTAAATAAGCCAGAAAGCCCTTGCTGTTAAACTGTTTCTTCTGGAAGGGAGGAGGTAAATTGGAAGTTGTGTGGTTATGTAGTATGTTGTGGAGACAATATCTCTGTGCTCCAACACTAATCGGAGTGTTTACAACCCTCCTTTTTGTATTTTCCACTGAATAGCACAAATTCCTGTGGGGGAACCTTTTGCATTACCGCGGGAGGTTGCACAAAGAGCTCATTTGACAGGAACTAAGCAGCATTGAATCTCAAGTGAATAAATGAAGCAGGTGGCACGCTGCCACAGTATTAATGTGTCCAATAGCCCGTGGATTATGTTTGAGGCTGTGGGAATGAATCAGCCCACTTCTTACTGAAACAAATTCCCTTGTTGATTAGGAATCCTGAAAAGGATTCAAATTATGCAGGTGCTTAACATGACAGAAACTTGCATTGTAAGAGACAAAGAATACAAAATTCCTTTTAACGTCACTGTAAACAGGATGCATGTTGAGATGGAGATGTGTTTCTTGGCATAGGTTGCCTCAAGTCGCATCCAGAGCATTTCTCTATTTTCTTGTGTTCCAGAGAGGCAGAGACGAGCAGGTAAGGATGCAAGGTGAAGCCGAAGTCGATGGCTGCTCCCGTGTGAGCTGCAGGTGCCGAAGTCAGTAGCAATGTTACTTGGAAAGCAGGCTACCCGCAGACACCTGTGGAGCCGTGTCAGCTCTCGTATTGGTATTAACGGCTTTTGATGTTTGCCGACTTTCTCACAGTTACAAATTTCATCTCATAACAGGTTTAGTCATGCGCTGCTTTACTCATTGCTAACACTTCCATTTCCTTGTAAATCTGCCCAGGAGAGCAATCGGGCCGCTGCCCGCCTACCCTCAGCAGCTTGAGGAGACCTGACAACTTGGCCTCCTGCCAGGAGGTCACTCACTAAAGCAGGCCTGCGCCAGGGCCCCCTCAGGCAGCGCCTCGCTGCCCGCAGCCAGCTCTCCTCACACTCGGCCTCCCCCCGGTTAGCAAAACGCGCCGCCTCTGCCCGGTGCCCGGGGACTCGGGGTGGGGGCA
>NW_009601263.1:6846-7097 GCF_000690535.1 Cariama cristata | reverse complement strand
CCACTAAACTGCTAATTTAACTTTGCTTTGGATCTTGATTTTTACCAATTTCAACCATTCTTGACCTTGCAGTTGAGCCCCAGCTCCATGACGGTGAACACGGAGCTGGTACCGATGCTCTTACCTTGCTTAGGATGTAGATGAGGTCTCCGCGGTGGAAGGAGAGCTCGTCGGGATGCTCACTGCTGCAGTCCCACATGCCTTGGTAGTAATTAGAGTAATCTCGTTGTAGACCTCCTGGGGAAAAAAAA
>NW_009601263.1:2958-6793 GCF_000690535.1 Cariama cristata | reverse complement strand
TGGTATTTGTTGGGGAAAGGAAGGAAAGGGCGGTGGCGTTAAGTTTGCATTTCAATTAAAAGGCAGAGGCCAAAGGAGTACTGGAAGAAAAAGGGGTTGGTCAAGAAATAAATGCAATATCTGTCAATAAACCCACCTAAACACATTGATAACTGTTTCCGTTTCAGAAGACCTGGAGTTAAAGCTGTTTATTACAAACCACAAAGGGTTTGTAGAACCAAAGATGCCTTCCCTCCCTCCCGAGTCCCTCATCTCCTCCTAGGGCTCCAACCAAACTGTCCCAAGGTGGACATCCCTAACCTGGTCAAGAGGGGACCGGTGGCATCAGCACCAGCTCTGCTGGGCAGTGTCCCCACTGCGGTGACAGCCACGCCAGAAGCCATGGAAGAGCAATACCGTTAATTAACAGGGGTATTTGCACAGGGCCTATGGGAGGATGCTGCTGGGGAAGGTGATAGCCGAGTTTACTCAATTAATTAAAGAAACCAAGCAGGGGATTGCAGTCGATGGAGCGGGGCCGGCTCAGCAAGCAAACAGCACCGACTGCTTGGCCGGGAGCACCCGGAGCAGGAACAGGGATGGGAGGAAAGCAGGAGGCAAACGTCTGCCTTCACCCCCCATTCCCGGGAGGTCGGAGAAGATCCCAGCCCTTCCACGGCACGATACAACCTGACAGCTCGGGTCTCGATCTTCCCATCGAGCTGTGAGTTTGGGAAGCCAGAGCCTTTGCTCCATGCCTGTGATCACAGTCTGCTGTGGAAAGGGAAGGGAACGTGAGCCAGCAAACTCTTTTTTCCCTTTTTCTTTTTGTTTTTTTGAGAGGCAAACGACCTGTTTGCTGAAAGCCAGGGGTTTGGGCTGATGAGGCGGTTGGCAAACGGTGCCAAGGCTGGGGACCGCCCCGGGCTAAATGCGCGTGGGTTTTCTGGAACACCTCGCAGCAGTATTTCCAGAACAAAACATTTCCATCTTTGCCATCTCAGAATGGCATTTCCCACCCCAAAACCTGGCTCAGAGACCAGAGCCACTATGAAAGGTGGGTCCCTGCCGCTGGGGCAGAAAGCATCCCGCTCCGTGACCGAACCAGACAAGCCTGATGCCAAGGTCTTGCAGAGCCCCGCGACCGGAGGAGATGCTGCTCTGCCCAATTTGTAGGCTGGGGAAGTGACTTGTCCCAGCACATCCAACCGCCCCTTCACAGCATCAAAAAACCACCCCCAAACCCCCCCCAGATTCCCAGTTTTCAAGCACACAAGACAACTCTTAAAACATGCGCCTGGACCAAAGGCTTCAGGCAGGAGCCTGCTCTGATGGCATAGCACCAAAGTGGGGGTGAATCCAGATGTCACGACACGGACATCTCTGTGATGTGACCCCCATGGATAATTAAAGCCAGTAAAACCACGTTTTGTGGGGTGGGGGCAGTTGGGATTTGAGCACTGGGGCTGTACCGGCGATCTGTGCTGCTTTGCCACGCGGCTGAACCAAGCCCAGAAAGCATAAATAGAAAATATTGAGCACATGTTGGAGGAAATGTTTCTAATATGGTATAAGGGACCGAGTGATAAGGGTGCATCTGGAGTGCTGTGCCCAGATTTGATCACCTAAATATGAAAAAGGACATTACAGAGATGGATAATGGCACGGCAGGGAGCAACTGGAATGACTCAGGGACTTGGGGAACTTAAATAGAAAGGCTGGAAAAAAAAAAAAGTAGGTCTGCATCCTTTGGAAAGTATTAAAGGGGGAGCACACAGTGGCGAGGAAAAGATTGTGAAGGGAATAGAAGGAGTAGGAGCTACTGAGTTATTTAAGCTTGTGCTAAGTGCGGGAACCAGAGGTTATGAACTGGAGGCAGAGGGAATATCGGGGCGCTGAGCAGGAGGACGAGGCAAGCAGTGGTTTTGGTAGGAGCCAGCAAATTCTGTAATTAACACAAAATTATGTTACGGGAAGGTGCGAGGATAACATCACGATACAGAGGATAAGCCGGTACAGGGGGACGGTGCTTGGCACCGACCTGCCGGTATCCCCTCTGAGACGAGGTTGGAGAAAGGCTGCTCCGGTGGGATTGAAAATACCAGTAATTTTATGGAGCATCATCATTCACCGGCTGGCAAAGAGATTTAAACGTAGTGATGCCCCACCTCAGCCCCTGCTCCTCTTCAGAGGTCCGCTCCGTGTCCCTGATATATTGGGAGGGGAAGAGGGTTTGGGTTGAAATAGGAAATACATCTTCCTACGAGATGTTTCCAGAGCCAAGGTGCCCTTTCCCCCCCCCGGCGTGGGTCAGGGACCCTCGGCTCTGCTCGCCCGCAGGGAGGATGCTGCCGGGAAGCTGGAGTCAGCCTTGCCCCAGTTGTCCCTCGTTTCCCAGGAATGCTTGGGAGATGCCTCCTTATCCCACATCTGCTCTTTCCTGCTTATCCAGGGAACAAGAGGACCTTGGAGGCATCTTGTCACTTCATCAAGGAGCAGAGAAAGGAGAAGCTGTTGGTAAAACGGAGACTTTGCAGAAGCCATGCACACGAGCCTGGACAGGATTCTCTGCGAGTACAAAGGGAGAAAATTTTCCAGCCCGCAGGAAGGTTCATGCTCCCAAAAATTCGTGTATTTTTTCCATCTCTGTCAGCTGGTGGGGTGGAAGGTCTCACCCCTCCCTCCAACCCTGCTTTCAAAAGGTCAGAATTAATTGTGTCAGATGAGGAAGATGCTGCACGGCGACAGCGCGGTCGGGCTCTGCCCTTAATTCCCAGCCGCAGCTTCAAAAGCCACCAAGACATTTGTGCCAGCTACCAAGAATATCTCGTTAAAATTAAGACTGTTCGCAGAAACGGGATCCTGAATCCCATTTTAGCACTTAAAGACAAAGCCAGGTAAGGGAGAACTTCTCTCTGCAGCCTCCGCAGGGGACAGTGGATGCCCACGATCCTCCCGACCTGCCAGCTCCAGGCTGGGTGGGACACGGGTCGGATCCAGACAAACCATCCCAGGGCTCCTGCCTTACCCTGCATTCGTCCTGCTCGCTTCTACAGAAAAGAGGTTGTGTTTAAAAAGCCCCAACGCCCCGTCTAGACATCTAAATCTGCGTTCAGGGCAGAGCCGTGATCTCAGCGTGACTGATTTACACTGATGTAAGTGGGACGAGAGCCTGCTCCCATCTTTACGGGCCTTGGGGTCATTAAGAAAACCAGCCAAATGTGACACCCGCATCATTTTCTTTTGCAGCCGGAGCAGCCCCAAGAAGAGGCTGTGGGGGAGGCGCGATCAGCCCCAACCCCTTTGCTTCGGGCGTGTTACTTCAGAAGCCTGTTGACGCTGAAACCTAATGACAACCATCTGCAGCTCAGGGGTTTTCACTGCTGTGCTCGTGCTAGGTGAAACCTCCTGCCACGCTAAGTGCAGGGGACTGTGACAGTAACCAGGCTGCGAGGCTTTTTTATTTTTTTAATGGTGGTCCTCTTTTGATTTGCAGGTGGTGGCCCCCCGCCGCAGCCGCAGCCCCGAAGCCCGTCCAGCGCAGAAGGCAGGGATTAAGCAGCCCTGAGCGGAGCAAACGGGTGTCTTGGCAGGAGCAGCCTGAAGCTCTCAGCTGGATTCGCTGGGCCGCTCCAGCATCGTGGCATCCTTGTGGTTCTTAGAAATTAGAAACTATACTTTTCCATTAGCCAAATGCTCATCTGGCACTTTGGCCGTGTGGTATCGTTAAGGAAGAGCCCCTTCCCTCCCCCCCGCAGCCCGGCCCTCTGCCCAGGGCCTCCCCTCATCTCTCGCTCGCCCTTGGTCCGCTTGGGCAGAAGGACAAATTACCAAGGCAAAAGGCAGGAGCGCTGGG
>NW_009601263.1:2296-2927 GCF_000690535.1 Cariama cristata | reverse complement strand
CGGCGCTGCCGTAACCTTTCCCTCTTGAAATGCAGCCCGGCTTTGCAGAACGAAGACTCTAATACGTTATTGAGTGTAAAAACAGACACAGGACTTAAAGCCATCATGACAATGCTAATAACTAAACCCGTTATAACGATTAACAACAATTACAACCTCCAGGCAGACGCTAATGAGTACGAGCAGGGTGTTTAAACGGCTGGCAGGGCCGTGACAGGCGAGAGCCAAACTCCTCGGGGTGGCCTTGGGGTGCGGGTTCACCGGCACCTCTGGCACCAGCCGGCCACGAAACCGTGCTCTGCTCCCCGCTGACCCCCACCTCCGGCTGGAAAACCCACGGGGGAGCTGCTTTTCGGCCGCCTGGTCCTTTGGATGTTTAAATGCTGGGGCGGTTGTGAAAGGCAAAGAAAAAAACATCTCTGTGTGTGTGTGTGTGCGTGCACGTCCCATCACCTTCTGCTTTCCTTACCCCGCGCCCAGGCGTCTCCAGGGACAAATGTCCAGCCCCGCTTGAGGACCACGGTGTGGTTTATAAAGATGGGGGTGTTGGTTTTTCCCGAGCTCTGGGTGCTGGTACCGGCTGCAGCTGCCCCGTGCTCCGGTGGCCCAATAAGGCATCGTGCCCGGGGGT
>NW_009601263.1:0-2285 GCF_000690535.1 Cariama cristata | reverse complement strand
TTCCACGAGGAGGGGAGAAACGCCGGCTCGCTCTGCGAGTGGCTGGGACTCAGCCCTGCCTGCGCTACCAAGATTTCGGTAGAAACAGGCCTGGGCACCCCCCTGGGCTGGGGGACAACTGCCCACGAAACATCCCAGGGAGCTGATGTCGGCTAAGGGGAACCGTTGGGTCCGGCTTTTCGGAAACACTGGGAAGTTGGGCACGGGGGCTCTCAGATTTCTGGGAGGGGTAAACGAGCTGAGCGATGCTTGGGGTGCTCGTGCATCCAAGGGAGCACAAGAATGTGTGAAGTCGGTTTAGCCACCCACCATCCACAGCATCCAACACCGAACCCCTTCGGGTCTCCATCACCCAACAAGCGGGTCCCCAGCCAGGCAGACACCCTGCAAACCGAGCATCACCAGGATGAGACCGGCCCCTCCGAGCTGGCATGGGAAGCTCTCCCGAGCCAGGCTTTGCCAGGAGGACGTGTTCCCCCACACAGCGAAGAGCAAGTGGGGTGGCTGGAAGCCCCCGGCCAGTCCAGCCCCAGCTGCTTGGACACAAGTGGCGCTTTCCTGTGCCGGGGCAGAAGTGGTGATGGGAAGCGAAGCAGGTGGGACCACGGAGGAAACAGATCTTCCGCTCCCATCCCACGGTGCGAGTCCTTAAGGAAAAAGCAGGGGTGGGGTCCCTGGCGACCGTGGCAGGATCTCGAGCCACCGGGGTGGTGGGTGTGCATCCTTCCGGCTTCCCGCGCCAAGACCCCTCCCTGCAGCAGCTTCCTCTGGGCCACGACTCGCTTCCTGCCCTCCCTCCGGGTTCTTTCTGCCCCAGCACCTCGCCCCAGCCCCTTGGGATGCACCGGGAGGGCTGGCCCCTTCTCTGTGGTCCAGGATGGGGTGAGGGATGGGGATGGGAGCGTGTCCCCGGAACATCCTTCAGCACACACATCTCATCAGGCAGGAGGGAGGGTGGATGCTGGGGTTCCTCCATCGAGAGCTCATTAAGGCCACCCACCCCCCATGGGGTGCCTGTCCAAAAAGGAGAAGCATCCCCCATGCCCATAGCATGGAGAAGATGGGGAGAGGTCCCCAAGCCTGAGTTACCCGAACTTCACCGGCTGCAGAGTCCCCTCTGTCACCTCTCAGTCTGCTCTTGGGGCCTTTCCCATCCTCTACATCCCCTCCGTCACCACCTGCACCCCAGAACGCTCAAAGGTGACCGGGCTCAGACCCCCCAACCATGACCTTTGGGTTGGCCAAAGCAGGGTGGGCTCTTACCGCTTCTCTGTCTGCTCCCGGCATCCTCGCTGTCCTCTGGGAAGGGGGGGTCCAGCTCCTCATCTGGAGGGGGGAAATCAGAGCAGAGAAGTCAGGGGAAGGGCTGCAGGCGTTACGGCTGCACCAAAGCCCCCGGCCTGGCAGAGGGCTGCGAGAGCATCCGACTGTCAGAATAATAAATTCCCGGCTTAATTGTGAAGAGTGGAAGGGAGGAAGTCACAGATAATATTTTAAAACGTGTTGCATAAAAATATAAATTGTTAACACTGGTAAAAACAAATCACTTATTATAGCCTCATAAATTTAGGCAGCACTTTGCTGAGTACCCTATAGGAAGAGATGCTTCCTACGCAGGACTCACAGCCCGGAGCAAACGAGAGGCCGAGGAGAAATGCCAGGGCAGAAATGTGAGGAAGGATGGGGGACAGAAGCAGAAATTAAGGAGGAGAAAGAGGAGCCCCGGCAGTGCAGGGCAGGCAGGCTGGCACGGCTACGGAGGGTGGGGAAAGAGGATGCAAGGGAATAATAAGAAATGATAGCATGGAAAAGGTTAAGGACAGAGGGGTGGAAGGCATGGGGGGTCCCTGCAAAAATGGCTAGAGACTGACGAGAGCAAGGATCTACACACAAAGAGGTTCAAATAAGATTACTTAACGCCAAGCCAGGTCCAACCCATCCAGCCCGAGCTGCTCCGGGTGCTGGGGCAAGTCGGGGGCACAGCACCCACATTAGCTGCCATCCCAGCCCAGGCTTCCTTCTACAACCATCAAAACTGGAAGCAACCTAATCAAATAACATAAACAAACCCCAAATCTGAAATGTTTCGGAAAGCCGGCGCTCACATCCGCACCGCTGGCTCGGCGGCTGGCAAAGGGCCGGTGGGGAGCGTGGGGCAGCCAGGGCACGGCTCAGCCCGGCGCAGAAGCGGTGACCCTGTTGCATCTCAGGGGGACACGGCTTTGCCGTCACCTTTCGGCAAAACCAACAGAAACCAAGCCTGGGTCTTCTGCTGATCCCACGGC
>NW_009601262.1:143260-153176 GCF_000690535.1 Cariama cristata | reverse complement strand
TGGATAATCTTCATGGCCTCCTCTGGACTCAGCCTAACAGGTCCATGTCCTTCTTGTGTTGGGGACCCCGGAGCTGAAGGCAGTACTGCAGGGGGAGGTGTCTCACCAGAGTGGAGTAGAGGAGGAGAATCCCCTCCCTCAACCCGCTGGTCACACTTCTTTTGATGCAGCCCAGGATGCGGTTGGCTTTCTGGAGTGCAAGCACATGTTGCCAGGTCACATTGAGCTTCTTATTAATCAACACCCCCAAGTCCTTCTCCTCAGGGATGCTCTCAATCCATACAGGCCACCAAGCTTGTATTTGTGCTTGGGATTGCCACAACCCATGTACAGGGCCTTGCACTTGGCCTTGTTGAGCTTCATGAAGTTCGCACAGGCCCACCTCTTAAAACTGTCAAGGTCCCTCTGGATGCCATCCCTTCCCTCCAGCATGCCGACCTCACCACACAGCTTGAAGTCATCAACAAACTTGCTGAGGGTGCACTCAATGTCACTGTCCATGTCACTGACAAAGATACTAAACAGTGCTGGTAGCAATACTGATCCCTGAGGAATGCCACTCATTACTAGTCTGCACTTGGAATTCAGAAATGTGTTACAAGGGGCTTTGCCTAGATGCCACAAATCTGCTTGTTCAAGTAGTCTCTTTTCTTCAAAGTAAGAGTCGTGACTATGACCCTGCCTCAGTGGAGCCTACAGAAAAAAATGTGATGGGGACACAGAGGTGGTGGTGGTGGTGATCAGTTCCGCTTTGTTGGACTCCACCAAATGTTGTCCTCTTGTATGGTTAAACAGGTCTAAGCCTTTTATTCTTTTCTTCTCAGATGACTCTCTTGTTCTGTTGTCCCCGTGGATGAGCGCAGCCCAACCACGCTCACTTGGCCCAGCCTCTGAGCTGGCTGGGTACATGTTGGTGCTGGCTTGCATGCTGTGTCCATATGGCACAGCAATCTCCGGTGCTTACTCAACTTCTCAGTGCCCTAGTGCGTCTTAGGTGCAACATATCCATCGGCTGCTGCCTGGGACTGGTCACAGCCAGGACGTTCCTGCCCATGAATGCACAGGCTTGCTCCTATTTGAATTGTGTTTCTTGAAAACAGAAGATTAGTAAATAAAAATAGAAGTATTAGGACTCAAGTGTCTTGTGCCAGTGGCATTAATTTCTCCTTATCTTTACAAGAAATCCCTTGCTTGGTATATATAGTTTAGATTACATTTGTCTCTTTCATGTCCCTCTCGTGCTGATGTATGGCTCAGACACTGAAGTAATTATCTTTGTTTCCCACTGATAAACTCTTAGTTTACAACCAAATTCTGTTAGTTCTAGTTTGTATTATAACATTTCATTATTAGTTATGTGATTAGTTCAGTCCTCAAAGCCATTCTGCTTCTCCTGTGCAATGTTCCAGCCTTTCCCGATGTGGGTGTTGCATCCTGGTTTTGAATCATCAGTACGTTTAATTCCCAAAGACATGTTTTGTTTTGACATCATTAAAAAAAAAAAAACAACACACATGAAATTACTATCAAGATCAAACCTTGCCAACCTCAACGAGCAATTACTTCCAGACCAGTGTTTGTTTTTTCAGCCTAATCCACTTTCATCTCCTCTGCAGCCAATTCCATGGCAGTTTCACAATTGCTCTGTTCATCTTTTTCTCTGGACTTCACGTAATAATTTCCCTGGTGACACCATATCAAATGGTACTATGAAGTTTGTGTAAATCAGAACCACTGCATTTTTTTTTTTTTTACCTAGAGAATGGGGTGTTAAAGAACAAACAAACAACATCCCAAGACACCAACTCAAGACTGTTTCAATGTATATCTGGGAAACTCATGTCACATTTTATAGTACTTTCCATGTGACTTCATGTCTTTAATTTTCCTTTTAAATCTGTTCTGAAAATTTGCCTGGTTAAGCTCAAACTAAGAGGTTTATAATTGTGTGGATCATTTTCTATCTTTAAATGCAAGCATCACACAGACCAGTTCTTTTAACCATTTCAGTCTGATCATGTTCATTGTTCTTTTTTTTTTTTTTTAATACCTGTTCTTAAGAGTTTTCTTTTCTACCTACTTGTGTCTTTAGGGTTTCCCTTAGTACTGATTTACCAAAATATCCAGTTGTGATATATTTAGATCAGGGAAGTGTTGGCTTTCTGAATTTATACTGTCAGTCATCCCCTTTCAGGTCCATATGGATCGGTTTTTCAAGGAAAAAAAAATTAAACCAAACCACAACACTAAAAAGGAAAAAAAAAAAAACCTTGTATTTTTGCTGTGTTCTTTGGGGAGTGTGTGTGGTGGTTTTTGTTTTGTGGTGTTTTGGGTTTGTTTGTTTGTTTTTAAATGTCTTTAAGAATTACTTAACTTACCTTTTGTCAATCTTTGTTCCCTAACATTCCTAGAATTCAGTGTATTCCTCATATATTATTATACAGCTGCCGGGTCATGGTCCCATTCTCTTCTGGGGACAGCACTGGAGCACCTCCGTAAACCTTAAAGAACAGGTGCAGTGGTGGGACCACAGCTTTGGTGTGTAAGAGGCTACACACTGCCGAGAGCTAGGTTTGAATCACTTTGTGAGCATTATCCATACAGTAGTAACCTTTTGTAGTCAACTGTTGTTATGTATGAGATACAGATAAGTCAAGTAACTCATGAATATTTCAATAATCCCTTCTGTAACATTGTACAGGTATGTGAAAACACACCTAATCTAATTATACTATTATAGTAAAAGCCCTGAGCAGTTTGTCAGCTCGTTAGAGAGCTTGCCCTTTGCTTTGCTTTTCCCTGGCTTATCTGATGCTGTGACTTTTTTTTTATAAAGGTGCTCAGGCAGCACTCGCAACAGAAGGGGCACTCAGTGGCGTATATTAATAACAAACCACCACATTAGGTAGGAGGCCTCTATTAAACACCTTATAATTTAAAATATCTCCCTGGGCTTTGAATTACAGGGTTCTGCAGGTTCAAGTGCTTGCTGGAAAAACTGATTTAAAGTAGAAGTGATTTCAGCCATGTGAACCTAATGGTGAACAGCCACATCCTGGTGATGCACCAGGCTGTGCACAGGCATGGTGGGTCAAGCTGCCTGAGCCCAGGGTCCATGTGCAAATCGAAGGGGAGATTCTCCCTGCATCACGTGTGGCATGTGGTGCAGGGCATGCCCCACGCCACTGCATAATAAATCCCGCTTTCTTCTTTAGAAAGTAAGTGATGTTACCAAACTGGCATGATTTCAGAAGACAGCTGGAGTGAAAAGAAAGCTACAAATGCAACATCAAGTAATTTCTTGCTTGATTAAGAAATTTGCCTTATTAAGTAATAGATGAGTCACCACCATTCTCCTAAAATTGGGCACATGTCTTTTATGTAATGATGTGTGTACGTTCATGGCATGATGCATGATTTGGCCTGGTGAATGTTAAAGTTCTTCCTTTCCAGATCGCTGCTCTCTATTACTATTGCAAAGTATGCACAATAACTTAAGAATGTCAAGTTCATTTTATTGAATGTGAGATTTCCCCAAAAACATAATTTGAAAATAAATCACTTCATGATTATTTTTTAATTTACACACATGTATGTGTTAGGTGTGTTTTTCTATGGGTGCATACATACTGGTAACAAGTGCCATATATACTGTAAATTAGAATTATGAAGATATTCAACCATAGATTGGATAGAGCACTGTGCTGTAAAAGCTGCTAGAAATTGTGGAGTCTTCTGGGTTTTAAATAAGAGTGGCTTTAAAACTTGCAAAAAGTTAGATATAGAAAGCCAGGCAAGTGTTTTTGTTGATTAATTTTATGATGTTTTAGTTTGGGAGCACATTCTCACTTCCAGACCTTACTGCTGTAAACAAAGAGCTGTCATGCAAAGCATCTAATAGAAAAGAGAAAAATTGGTTTTCTTGCAAGTGGGAGAGAGTTTAATAGTACTTTACTACAACAACCCTGAAAAGCTGAGGGTAAAAAACCTACCACATAAGATTTTCCACCTATTTTACATTTGATGTTTACTACATCATACGGTTGAATTAAAAAGGGACTGAGGGAATATCACCCCAGTGGTGGCAGAAGGGGAGTCTTTACAGCCATAAGAGCCACCTTGGGGGATTCTGCAGACTCTCAAACCTCTGCGTGCCAGGGAGAAAATACAAACGATGCCTATAGCAAGTGCTGACTTTTTAATGCTGGTATTGAATGCTTTTAATTATTTATCAATAAGGAAAAGCAAAATCCAAATTTTAATTCACGATTAACTGCATGCACAGTGGCAAGTAAATATCCCACATAAGGGATCCATAAGGATCCCAAAATATATCTTCCAAGGAGGCTAAGGAATACTCAGCTGGTCTTTTTACAAAGATGAATTTCAGCCACTGGGAACACGCTTATTTTAAAAAAACAAACAAACAAACAAAAAAAACACAAAAAAAAGGCAGTTTGGAACGATATCTACACATAGAAAATATGAACAACTATGGTGCAATCATTCCAAGAAGTTAGGACAGTATGTGATGAGACTCAGATTTATTCTGTTGTGGTATTTCTGCGTGTCTGAGCCAAGAGCAAGTTTATCATTGCAGGGAGTGGCAGAGTATCTACATCTTCTTGTGAGGTTCCCAGGTGCTCTTCCACCAAGGGAGAATAAAAAATAAGGATGCTGGTCTTACTGCCAGAAGGTAGATTAAGATCTCTTCTGTGTGCTTGTATTGCCTTGAAATGTCTGGAGAAGAAATTAATGTCTTTCTGACTTGGTATGAGGGAAGATACAGAGAGGGAAATTAATGCTATTAGGTTTTGGACAGGATGGTAGTGATTCATTGTTATGACCCTACAACATAGCATTACTTGAGCTTGTGTCTCAGAAAATGCATTTTCCTCTTGCTGTGAAAAAATGAAATATTCTTTTTTAGTTTGCAAGTAATTAAATAGTTATTTTCTATGTTGGAATTAAAAAACAGTGGTAAAAGGCTGTGTTTGGGGAGGTTTCCCTAAGGTTTTATTAAGTGTTTTTTACACTGATTTATCTTCAGTACCTGCTGGGAAAAATTCCAGAATTTCTTGCAAAACTGAAGGAGGAGTATTGAATACTTCCTTGGAAACAAAGTCTCTAACCAAAGTGCTAGTAATATGGTCCCCACTTCAAGAGTGGCTCTGGAAAGTACTTAAATACTTAAAATGAGGCATAAGCACTTCTCTGGACTGCATCTTCAGTTAATTTTAAAGTGAGTATCTGCAGAATAATCATTAGGTTTTGATTTTTCATTTCCCACTGAAATAATTCTGAAAACGTGCCTCTGTGTTGAGACTGCATGTATTGCTTTCAAAAGACAGGAAGATTTCCTGATGTTACCAAGCGACTAAAACTAATTGGGGCTTTCTACAATTGCCACTTTTGAGAATATACTTGAACTGTAGGTTCCTCAGATGCCTGCGACCTCAACAGGCGACCAGAGATGAGGACTTGTCATTGCTGTGTGCATCTCCACGGTGTGACAGGGGCATGTGGTGGTGCAGCTGTAGGGTCCTGGTCCCCACATCGTGCAGACTGGGGTCCTTATGGTTGTGCTCTCCCATAGTTTTATTTCTGGTCTTGGAGAAACAAAAAGGGACAGGATGTGCTGGTCTTAACCTGAACTTGAGTAGCAGGGACAAGCATAGGGTGTGTATCCAGGGTCAGGAGCTCAAAAACACCCCCAGGTTGGACAGTTTTGCTCAGAAGCACATTCCTGATCCAATCATAGCATAATTTAGGCTGGAAGGGACCTCTTGAAGGTCTCTAGTCCAACCCTGTGCTCAAGGCAGGACCAACTTCAAAGTTAGATCAAGTGTCTAAGGGTAATCCCAGCTATGGTTTTGAGCATCTCCAGGGATGGACATCCCACAGCCTCTCTGTGACCCACTTCCCTTGTCTGACCACCTTCACTGTGATTTCTTTTATCTATTTTTTCCTATTTTATACATAATTTCTTTAGATCTATCACTGTGGCAGTTGCTTCTTGTCATTTTGCTGTGCAGCTTTTGGAAGAGTCTCACTGTCTTCTCTATAAGCAGCAGCAGGTACCTGTAGACAGCAAATACATCCCCATCCAATGCCTTTTCTCTGGGCTGAAGCAAACTTGATGCTGAACTAAACCCAGTATTTAATGTGCTTCAGCCCCAATCACCTTGGTGGTCTCTGTTGGACTTGCTGCACTCTGACACACCGTTTAAAAATAGATCTACACAGAAAGAGAGATGCATCTTAGTGCTGCTACGAAAAGGAGAAAGATGAGTTGGAAGTGCCTAAAATACAAAATTCTGTAAATATAAAAATACCATTTTATTCAGTCACTAAAGCTAGAGGAGCCCTTGCAAGGATGTCATGAAAAGATATATTTTAAAGCAACCTTCTGTTCCGAAGAAAAATGAAAATGAATTTGGCAATGCATTAAAAAAAAATAAATCAGTAAGGATGCAAATAGCAGGAAATACAGAGTTTAGAGTGAAGAATGAAGCCTTAAATCTGCTTTCTTGAGCCTAAACTGTGTATCCTATTATATAATTTAAAACTATTTGTCATTTTGTAGAGGGCTTCATGGAGCTATAACAGTTTACGTCAGCTGACTATCTGGCTCAGATAGTTGTGAACTCTCTGCAACTGTTTTCCTGTCAAAAACTGCAGTACTTGCAGTTCAGTTTACTTGACTTCAGATTTATTTTCAGCCTTACAGAGGTCTACCATCAAAGCCATGGCTGAAGGAAAATCTTTTTATTGAAAGATATGTTTGACCTTTAACAACTTGTTGGCTTTCATCTGCTTATCAATGAAATGTGAATGTGACTCACAGAATTGAATACTGCTGATAGTTTAGGAGGAAAAAATCTCTTTTGCTCACATGTGGCCCTTGTGCCTTTGACAAGCCATTGGACATGGCTTATTTTTCTTGTGGGGAGGGAACTGCTGAAAGTCATCGCTTTTGATCATTAAGTACTTTTGATTTTTACAGTAAGATTTACCATGAATTAATGTATCATTCTCCTCTCTGAGTCTGCCTGAGACTCAGGTTCTTTTTTGGGGTAAATTGACAATCCTTGCTTCCTTATCCAATTTCAAATGTGTATTGTTAACATTCAAACTATGAGTCCTAGAGAGTTATTAAATGGTTTACAAGAGCACATGAGTTCTGCAGTCTGTCCAGGAGAGGCAAGATCCTGGCTGGGAGCTGGGGAACGTCTTGAGTTCTCAGCAGGTGGCTGATTTTCTCCAGGAAAAAATGTTCTCAGCTTTGAAAGGTAAAACAACTAAAGACAAATGCATTTAATTCAAAGGAAAAAAAAAAAAGCGTTTATTTCAAGAAAGGTCGGTTGGTTGGTTTTTTTCCTTTTAGCAAGAGTAAATGGTGGTAAACACTCCCAAAGGCGTGTGAACCCCCAGTGCCCCACCAGTATAGATTTATGAACCACCGTAGCTTTTGTTTCCCTTCGACCTAACCTTCTGGAATATCTGAAAACTTCAGCATACCAAACTCTTGCTTTAAATAAGTCATGTGTTATTGATAGAAGAGAAACAAAAATGTTTTTCTGCCTTCAGTTTATTCTGAACTGGACTTCAAGACTGAAGGAAAAAAATGTGCCCAAATAACTCATTACTTACCTCTGTCGAAAAGCAAGAGTGGCATAGACAAAAACTTGGCTTTGCTGAACATTTAAATTATAATTTTAAGGACTGTAAGTTGTAGATTGAACTGGAATTGATGATTGACCGCAAAATTCAGTATGTGTGCTTTGAAGTTAGCTATTGGAAAAAAATCTGTGGTAGGCCTAGTTTTTAATTTAAAATTATGGAGATATTTCTTAAATATATGCAGAATTCATGAATAAAATGTGAATTATTTTTCTGGTACAGTGATGTGCTTAGAAGATTGTAGCTGAAGGCATCAGTCATAAAGTTTTACCTTGTGGAGACTGAGAGATGGAGTGAAAAATAAAGCTGATGACTTCAAGCCAGAACCCATGTGAAATAATAAAGGTATTAACAAGGACAGTTAATTCTGAAGGTGGAGGCCAATCTTGGGCATTGCTGTAGTCAAATGCTCACATATAATTCTTCAAAATGAGTATGCAAAATGCTTCCTTTATTGATTTTAAGGCAGCTGAGATAGATGTGTGGCTTTTTGTTCGTTTGCTTGTTTGTTTGTTTTTAACCATTATAGTCTTGGATAAAACCTATACCACTTTTGAAAAACCTCATTATCCTGGTGTCCTCTCCAAGGTATTCCTGCCACTAGAGAACCTGATGCTATTCTGGGATGAATAACAATGATTCTTCAGGCAGTGAAAACTGAAAATAAAACAATAAATAGAGGGTAAAAGAGACTTGATAAGGACTCCAGCACAGGATTTTTCACAAAAATGTGGTAAAACAGAGCCAGAAACATTGGCTTAGATCTAAGAGTCGCCTCTCTTTCATGTAATATTTTTCCTTCTGTTTATGTCAAGGTAAGAGATGAAGGTCTGTCACTGTTTATGCCAGACCCGATGATGGCTGAATTTAGGGAACATCAAAATGAACGGTGATGCTATTCTGGTCTGGGAGTGTGGCTCTTCATTCCTCCATTTCCCAGGTGCAGAGACCTGATTGCATGCAGTGGCAGCAAGAACAAGGGCTGCCAACTTCTTTCTGGCCACTGTCAGGGACAAGGTGACATACAGAGCAGTGCCAATATCTTCGATCCATCTAAATAGGGAATTTGGGGGCTATAGGATAAGGCAGAGCTCCTGTCAGTGTCATTGCTTTTTTTCTACACATCTCTCCTAAATATGTACGCAGCTATTTCAGGTATTGCATTTCCATAAGTGCTGCTGGAAAATGCTTTTTTAGGTGTCTTTGTGATTTCCTTTTCTTTTCCTAGTTCTGTATTGGCTCTCTTCAAGAGTCACACCAAGTAAGAGGTGAATGGGCCAAGTTTTAAAAGAAATCATAATTCCTTCTAATAGGAAAGATGGAATTTGGAGTCTGAGATTCATTTTTACCATTATAGCCCTAATTCAAAAAATTTAGTTTCTCAGTATTATAAGATCATTTTACTCTTGCACGTAGAACATGTACATTTTTAACTACTGACAGGAGTGTGCGGGGAGGATTATTGAGAAATCTATTAGACTTTCGAAAATGTAATTTTCTTGTTGAGAAGTTAGTGTATACCAGCTTTGCAGAATTTACTGTGTGTAGAAAGCATTTTGCTCGAAGTCTGTTTCTGTGTGTGTTTGGAAAAACTGCTTGTTTAGAGCAAGCAAATGAACTTTGAAGTCTCCCTTTCTTAGACCTTTGTGACAAAACCAATTTTTCTTTTGAGGATAATTTAATTCAAAGCAAATCGTATTTGGTGACTAGTATAATTTTCGAACCCTATGCTTTGCAGTACATTAGTAATCAAATAACGTACATTTTATTTTTAATAATAAAACTGATGAATAAGCAAGTGAAAATTCTACCTACTGATTTTTTTAACTCCATGCCCTGATGCAACATCATTCATGGAAGAAAATGTTATTGCAAATACTTTTGTGAAATCTAAGAGAGAATGACCCTTCTGACCGTTTCAGAATTCAGTCCTGAGCAATTATAAAGTCAGACATTTTTAATTCAGAAATCTTATCTTGCAGTTAAGGTTTTTTTTGGTTTAGTTGTGTTTTTTTTATGATCTACAGTTGAGGCATTTCCCTGCTCATGTTCCTTCAGCAACCCCAATTAGCATGTGTCAGGAACATCAAGCTCATTCACATCTATGGTGAGAGTGGTGGTAGCGTCACCTTCTCCAAAACCTCGAAGAGCTCAGATCTGGGAAGAAGTAAGACCAAGGCTGGACGTCCTGGTGTCCGACCATGTCCTCATGTTTGAGCATGAACTTTCTGCT
>NW_009601262.1:79956-143229 GCF_000690535.1 Cariama cristata | reverse complement strand
CTGAAGTATTATTATGGCATGATCAGAAGTGCCCAAGAGTCATGGAGCCAGAGAGAGCGAGAGTTTCTGGAGACCCAGAAATTCCCACTGGCTTTAATGGGAGTGTCCTGCACAGCAAAGCCCAAGTACCACAAAGATGCCTAGTATCTCCTTCACTGTGGAAAGCTGATCTGGAAAAAAGGGTAATTTTGTTCACAGCTTTAAAATAAAAGCTGTGTTTTGAAAAAAATACTCTGAAGTATTTTGAAACTTTCTAGAGACTTTTTTTAGACCAGCTAAGTTGGAAAAAATAAATGGTCCAGTGACTACTTGCTAATTCATCTGCATGTGCAGCTGCAAAATTATTTTCTGTGCACATAGTGCAAAACTTCTTCCTAAATATGAGGTTGAGAGACCCTTTGGGAGTAATTAACCATAATGCAGAAGCAAATCTGGGTTCATTGTATGCACTGCTCATTTAAGAAATGTTTTTTGTGTGCAAAGCCCATTAGTAAGTTTCCAAAACCTCCATGAATGATAAACATTTTATTATAGGACTCTGAGCGCTTCTTATTTTACATAAAATGTAATGTAATCCCATGAATTACATTTAGCTTTTGATCCCTGAATAGCAAATTGCTGTGTCACATGTGTGCCACAGTGTATTCAAGGGCTAAAATCTGGCTTTTTAGTTATTTATTTAACGATGGTAGAACAGACTACACAAAACGCTGAGGATATGCTCAAAATAAATTGCATGCTATTGATTTTATTCTACTCACTGGTCGACTTCCATACAGTGTGTGGGGTTTTTTGTTGTTCTACTAACTGCTTTCCTTCTGTGCTTTTAGTCCTAGGCTATATATGGTTGTTAGGATCCTGACTCTGATGTAATCGAAAAGCAGAGCAAAGCTGCTGTTTTCATCGGTTGTACAGGATTGGCAGTCAGAACGGCCAAGCATCCTGAGAGTGTGATTTAGCCAGGGTTGGGAATACATGGCCTTAGCCTCAGTGGGTGTAGGCATGTGCCTGAAGTTAAAAGTATGTTTGATTTGCTGAATTAGGTCAATGCATGAGACTAATGGACTCCTTCAGAGGCAGCAGCATCATGATGCTTTCTGGCCTGTATTACATGGGCAGTCAGGGGTCGTAATCTGACTTGCCCTCACTGTCAACTGATTTGTGAAGAAGCATAAATCATGTGAGGTACTCTGAGGAAATCTATCCTACCGACTCTGTGTGTGATGAGGGTGCTGATACTTGCATGTGCTGGGCAGTAGTCCTGGGTCGTAGTCTTGGGCAGCAGGCTGGTGGAACTGGGCTTACTGGCCCAGCTGCATGCTAGTGATCAGCACGGAAGCACAGTGGCACAAAAATGGATGAAGAAGAGCAGAAATAACTGCTCAGCTTTTATGAAAATTTGTCCTTTCTCTTCTTTTAACTCTTTGTTACCTGTTTACTTGGAGAGATTGACAGCATAGCACCGTATAATGTTACCTAATATATATTGTGTCTTATCCACTGTTTATTTCCCAATAAAAACCAAACTATAGTCTTCATTATTACAGAAGAGTTAATCATTAACATCTGAGGGTTTTTACAACACCTGTGCTTTATCTCAGAATATGCAAAATATATCCAAACACTTCCATTTAAGGTGATGGTTTACACGCTACTTTGGCTGCGCTATCTGAATTGGTTGGAATTCCGTGCAATTACTATTTTACACAGCAGCAAAGTATCTGTGAAGTGGCTATCAATTGAAACATATTTTGCTCTTCAGGCTTGCTTTTGCAGGTTTCACAAAACATTTAATTAGTGATAATCAGCTTTTAACCAGCCAGAGCACACTGATGTGATTTTCTCCCTCCCTCCCCCATAATTGTAGGCATAGTCTGTACCCATAAGATAAATTACTTGCAGTCTGGAGAACATCCTAGCCAGCAGGAAGGGAAAGAATAAGAATGTCATTCGCATGGGCATAAAGAAGGTGTTTGTGTATACTGGGATTTCAGTGAAGAATATACTTTTTCTTTCCTTTTCAGAATGGTGGACCTGGAAACCAGTTGGAGATTGCAAAGTCTCCTTTCCCTCGAGGCTGCTGGTCAGTGGTCATCTTCCACCACACCCAAGGAAACTAGAAGAGCTCTGCGCTAACTTCTGTAAGGTTTATTTCATTATGGAAGATCAAATGATTTTCTGGCTCAGGTTTTGTGAAGTTCGGCATCTGCCTTGGACCTGCAATTTGGAAAAGGGATCATCTTTGAGGCACAGTTGAGATACAGAAAACCAGTCCCAGACGATGAGCACATTAAGTAGCACTGGAATATTACTCAGCTTAACAACAGTGTCTGTTACACTGGATTTTAGTTTGCATGGTGGTCTGATGGCTTGGTCCTTAAGCAGCAATTTGACTCTGAATCAGAGTTTGCCTACATCTGATCCTCTTAATGCCTCTGAGAAGGGGGAAGTCTCTCGGATGTCCGTAAGGGAGAAGAACTGGCCAGCCCTTCTGATCTTAGTTGTCATCCTGCTGACCATTGGGGGGAACATATTGGTAATTATGGCTGTATCCTTGGAGAAGAAGTTGCAGAATGCCACAAACTTCTTCCTGATGTCCTTGGCAGTGGCAGACATGCTGGTGGGTATCCTGGTCATGCCTGTGTCGCTCATTGCAGTCCTGTATGGTAAGTGGCTTCCCTCCTTGTTTGACTATACATTTTTGTAGGGAATCCCCTGAGGCTGCAGCAATCTGCTTTGCCCAGTTTTTCATGTGCTCGTAGCTTCTGGAGCATCAGTGTGGACTTGGCCACGGGTCTGTGCTGAGGTTCATGCTCTGCTGGGTGAGGGCAATGCTCTGCTGGGAGCAGAGCTTGTTTCCGTGCTGCCAGGAATGACCCGTGAATGGTGTCAGCATCCTTTTTTTAATCACTGAGGCCACCCAGAGCAATTTCAACAGTGAGTCAGATTTTTACCTTTTGGTTGGAGTACCCCAAAATCAGCTAGGACACAAGAGCTTAAAGAAAAGCTGAGGAGTGTGTTTGTGACTGACCTAGCTCTAAGCCAGGTCAAAAATCAGTCCTTGGCCTGATATCAATGGGATTTGAGCAATAATGTGGTTAAGAAAGGAGGTTTGCACTAGTAGATTTGACATTCAGATAGAAGTCTTCACTCTTGGCATTTATACCTGAGCTTGCCTTGTGCCTTTCAGGGCGTCGTTTTGCCTTTCTGTGCCTCAGTTACCCTATCTCTAACCTGAGAAAATGTGCTCCATTTTAAAACACTTTGAGATCTGTATGTATAGGTGTAAGCATTTATTTCCCCCCTACCATATTAGGGTCAGTGTGTTTGTGCTGAAGTGGGGCATTGCTCCTGCACTTGTGTAGAATCCCTGTTAGCACTTCAAAGGAGTAAAATATCGAACAAACCCAGCTGCTTCATCTGTCTGAGGCTCCAAATCTGATTTTTTTCAGCATGGTGCTAGGACTGTCCATCCCTGGATATTAGAAAGGGATGTCGCGTTTGCCTCTGTCTCTGTAATCGTTGTGTTTGTGTACTCACATATTGATACAATGTGCGTGTGTTTAATAGATAACACTTAATAATTTTTAAGTCTGTTTTCAAATTTTCTTTGAAAAGTATTTTAATATTGATATTTCTTGGAAACAAATAATGCTGTTTACTTACAAATTTGATTAGAAAATGGTTTACTGTCCTATAAAGTAAAATGTAGGGATATTTATGTGACTTCTTCACTTGCCTCAATGATTAAGTGAGACAGAAATTCATTTCTAAAACACATTGATCAAGCATACATCATTCCAAAGCTTATATAATTTGTCTACAGTGAGTTAAATCAATATGTGATTTAGGTACAGACCTAGCCATTGAGATCTTATACATAAAGACTTTTATTTTGGGCTGTCAGAATAGTTCCATCTCTAAATCTTCTGCGTATTACAACGTGTGTATTTTATTTTTAGAATTTACTCCAGTTCCCTGGAGCTTGAAAGGGAGCATATAAATGCTGAATGATTTGGTTGACCTGCACTTGCATAAATTCTGGGTTACCCAGTGACTCTAAAAAGGTGAATTTATGGAAGTGATCTTCCTGCGTACATACCTTCTGAGTCTTTGGAAACTAATGGAAATAGATTTTCTGTTCTGCCTAGAAAATGATTACTTAAGGTCGTATAAAGGTGTAAAGCTTGCGGCATATTTAGAGGCAAGTAAATATCATTGATCTGCAGAGGAATTGTAATTATTCCTTTTTTCTACCAGAGCACCAGTATTAGCTGTCAATGGCCCAAACACTTCTCTGCAGGCAAACGGCATTAAATAGATTTTTTGGCAAAAGTTATAATTTCAGAACAGCCATGGAAAATTTGTGGAAATACTATGAGAAATGAGAATATCTGATGTTATTTCAGGGGAGCCAGAGGCCGCCAGAGCCATGCTGGGTGCTGGCACTTCTCCCTTGGACTGGCTCAGTTACCCTTGCTGGGCTGGACCAAAGCACGTCTGTTGCCTTCATGCTTTGTGAGGGGAGGAGGAAAAGCTTTGCTGAGGGAAAATGGAGCCTCAGAGGAACGTGTGGACTGATTTGAATGGGATCCCTGTGAAATCACTTTTCTGTATTATTTAAGCTACTAATTGTGGAAGTTAGCAGCCAGGGCTGTGCCATTCTAACACCAAGGGGGGAAGGCTGCCAGAGGGAGTAGAGAAAAATCTGTCCCCTCTCCCAAGTGGTTATTTGCTAATTCATCCTGAAAATGAACACTTGGTTTGATACCCAGAAACTGAAGGGCATGGGCTGACTGGGTATGTCTAAGAGAGTACCAAAGGAAAAAGACTGATGTTGCGTCAAGGGTATTGCTCCTCTTTAAATCCAACATAACATGCAGATGCCCTATTCTGGACATCTTAAAAATCCTTTAGGATAGAAGACTAACAGGGCACATCAACAACCTCAGCATTTGATGGTTCATGTAAATAAAACATGCATGCAATACCACAGAGAAAAAGCGGGTTAAATGTGTCACTCATTGCTACATATGACTTGGACCAAATACAGCTGTGTCTTCCTCAGCTTCACGTGTGCTGCAGTCATCTTTTCAGACTCCTACACCTATTTTTAGCTTTGGCAGGGCATGGAGGCAGGTATCTTGTATATTAGAATCATAGAATGGTTGGGGTTGGAAGGGACCTAAAAGACCATCTCGTCCCAACCCCCCTGCCATGGGCAGGGACACCTTCCAGTAGACCAGGTTGCTCAAAGCCCCATCCCACCTGGCCTTGAACACTTCCAGGGATGAGACATCCACAATTTCTCTGGGCAACCTGTTCCAGTGCCTCACCACCCTCACAGTCAAGAACTCCTTACTGATATCTAATCTAAATCTTCCCTCTTCCAGTTTAGAGCCCTTGCCACTTGTCCTATCACTCCATGCCCTTGTCAAAAGTCCCTCCCCAGCTTTCTTGTAGGCCCCTTTAGGTACTGGAAGGCTGCTCTAAGGTCTCCCCGGAGCCTTCTCTTCTCCAGGCTGAACAACCCCAACTCTCTCAGCCTGTCTTCGTAGAAGAGGTGCTCCAGCTCTTGGATCATTTTCGTGGCCTCCTCTGGACTCTCTCCAACAGGTCCATGTCCTTCTTGTGTTGGGGGCCCCAGAGCTGAAGGCAGTACTGCAGGGGGGTCTCACCAGAGTGGAGTAGAGGAGGAGAATCCCCTCCCTCAACCTGCTGGTCATGTTGCTTTGGATGCAGCCCAGGGTACCGTTGGCTTTCTGGGCTGAGTATTATACTCAGCTTGGTGGACCAGTTCTTATGGCAACACAAGACAGCAGCTGGAAAGGCTTTTGGCAGAGTCACAATATTAACAAGTGCTGTTATCATAACTGACAGCCTCCAGAGATCCATCACTTATTCCCGAGTCTGTTTTATCTGGTGTCATAAGTAGCATCTCTGCACCATTGCACACACTGGTTTTGAGGACAAAATCTGGCCTTTTGTGTAACACGGGGTTTCTTGGCTTAGTTTCCTTTCAGCTATAGTTTTTGGAAAAATGGTTCTTCTTACAGCAGCCTGCAAGCACTCTGGATGCCAGAGTGGCCATTAGGATGGTGGACTTTATCTTGTTTTGTAAGAGCTAGAGGTCAGGAAATCCAAACATATACAAACGCTTTAGTAGGTTTTATATTCTGTTTGATATGGTAACACACAAACCGGTATCAGTGACTAAGATGGCAAATACCCACGTCAGCAGAATTCCTCTGAGTAATTGGCGTTCATGGCCATGGACTGAGCACCGAGAGCATTACTGCTTGGAGAAATAATTGTGAATGTTCAGTCCTTTTTACTCTGTATATTTTACCTTGTGCGTTCGATATAGTCTACATATTATAACAGTGGGCTGTTTCAAAATCTGCCATATGCTGTAAGGAGAAATGTATGCAGTACATCTCTTCCAGATTTGTAGAAGTCACTTTTAACTAACGTTATCAGAAAGGAACATTAAAATATACGTATAATAAATAGAAGAATGATGAAGTTGCTTTTAAGTTTCTACATCAGCTCTCTCAGCCCCAATGATAAATTGTAGTTTGCAGAGTAGGTTCATTTCTTTGCTTTTCAGCTAATGAGGTAGACGAAGTAGATTTCACTTCAAGCATAACCAGAAAATTGAATAGACACCCTCCACAAAGACCTGTGGTTTTCTTAATTAAAAGAAGGAAAAATCAGAAAAAAACATGTTGTCAGTTAATTCAAGAACCTTATTACAAAGGAAGGGATGGCAGGATTCATCACACTGGATTTTTCACCAATTAGTCAGTGCTCTGACGTATTACCAATTAGTCCTTCTTAAATGTCTTGGACTAATCGATGAGTTACATTTGACAACTTAGAACATTTTCCATGGCATGCAGTTCCTAAAGAACTAAACAAATTAGTATGCTAATTAATAAGCATGTATTGGGGAGAGTAAATGAGAAATTAACATCATGTTTAATCTCAATGGAGAAACTTCTGATTAATTAAAAATACTGGTGTGCTAGGGCATTGGACATTCAACACATAATGGAGCTTCTGACAACACGTGGAGATTGTCTCCTCATCTCTGAGCGTTTTAGGGACAAGCAGTGGTGGGTTTACATCATGTCTGGTGTTTATGGGCAAGAAAGAGAGGGCTGATCTTTGTCTACTAGGATTAGATCATCAGCTGATCTGAGTGGAAATGACAGAAGGTGTTAAACTTTCTTGGTTCTAACGAAATGGGTTCACAGCTGCTAACAAGTTGCTGGAGTGTGGCCAAGGAGTGGCCAGCACACTTATCTGTGACTCCAGGTGCCCAGGCTTCTCTCTTCTCTTTGAGTTTCAAAAAACACTGTAATGCTGGCAGCCCAATGCAGCTTCCAGGAAGGCGGGTATTAGATGCAGCATTAATTAGTCCCACTGCTGGAGCAGCTTTACATCCAGATTATTGTTATTATCGATAATTATCATCATTATTATGTGGTGACAGAGATGTGCTGAGCACTTGTGGCAGAATTTGCTGTTTATTCCCCTTGCAGAGGGGGAAGTGGTACAGTTTAGCACTTTGAGATATGGTATTCAAGTTTCTAGAAATGGTCAGTCATTTTAAAAATCCTGCCAAGTCATGGCCTCAGCTGCATCTTGACTACATCAAGTTCCAGATGGCAGTTGCCTTATTTTCAGAAATTATTTTTCATGCATGTTAATTTTAAATGCAAGACCTTTCTGTTTGTACTGAGTAACCACTACAATTTATTCTTCCGCTAGAGTGTGAGTGAATGGAAACACCTAGGCTGCTTGCACTATCTACTCTGTCATAAACCCAGAAATGGGACTTTTTTGTTCTCCAATGACACCTTATACCTCAGATGTGTGCAATGAAATTTATATCCAACAACATGTATTAGTTTGTTATCTTTTGCCTTTAGTAAAATCCATTGGCTGCTATGCTATGTTCTCATCTAGCAGCATTTATTCTCTTTTGAAGTCCCCACAGCTTTCTTGTAACCTCAGGTAATCTAAATAATTCTGTGAAATCTAAAAACACACTACATCATTGTTCACCCTCTTTCCAGATTGTTAGTTACATAGAAAACTTTAATTCAGATATTGAGTATCCTGCTACTGAAAATTCTCCACAGAATCACAGAATGGTTGGGGTTGGAGGGGACCTCTGGAGATCATCCAGTCCAACCCCTCTGCCAAAGCAGGGTCACCTACACCAGGTTACACAGGTTTGCATCCAGGTGGGTTTTGAATACCCCCAGAGAAGGACACTCCACAGCCTCTCTGGGCAGCCTGTTCCAGTGCTCTGTCACCTCAAAGTACAGAAGTTCTTCCTCATATTTAGATGGAACTTCCTGGGTTTCAGTTTGTGCCCATTGCCTCTTTAACCTGTTGCTGGGCACCACTGAAAAGAGTCTGTCCCCATCCCCTTGACACTTGCCCTTCAGATATTTTTAAGTATTGATGAGATCCCCTCCCAGTCTTTTCTTCAGGCTGAACAGACCCAGCTCTCTCAGCCTTTCCTCATAAGGGAGATGCTCCAGTCCCCTCATCATCTTCCTTGCCCTCCACTGGACTCTCTCCAACAGTTCCTTGCCTTTCTTGAACCGGGGAGCCCAGAACTGGACACAGTACTCCAGATGTGGCATCACCAGGGCAGAGTAGAGGGGGAGGACAACCTTCCTTGACCTGCTGGCCGCACTCTTCCTCATGCACCCCAGGACACCATTGGCCTTCTTGGCCACAAGGGCACATTGCTGGCTCATGGTCAACTTGTTATCTACCAGGACTCCCAGGTCCTTCTCCACATGAATAATTATTGGTTTACCTAATGTGACAAATGGGATTAAGTTCTGGTATGTCTGTGTTGCTGTTGGGAAAACAAGCTCTGTATGGTGTGCCCTGAATCTATGTAAAAGCTTCTCTTCTGCTACCCAAGGTTTAAATTGTGCTTAGAATGAGGGGAGGAGGAGGAATACTAAATAGGCTCTTGCATACTCTCTGTATCCTGTTGGATACAGTATCCTGGTGGTAAAATATTTTGAAGCAGACAAACGATAACTTGCAGGATTTTCCAGAGCCCCTGAACATATTGCACCCTGTGATGACGCTCTGCTTGATCATGTTTGGAAATTGCGTTAGGACCCTACGTATCTTTGCTTGTGTTGGTGGGAAACTGATGGCTTCTGCTCATGCGAGGGTCAAGGGCTGAAGAGCTGAAATTGGAACAGGAGCTCAGGACCGGAGAGGGTGAAAATACCTGGCAAGAAGAGGGAGTGATGCTACATGCCCTTTCTCAGCAGTGATTAAATTTGGTCACTTGTATTAGCATCAACCTCTTCCAAAACACTTTGAGTAGGAGCCTTTAGCTTTTAATTGTTATATTGAAAGCTGGCTTTACTCCATACATATAAATTTCTTCTTAATTTAAATTCTGATCTCATCTGAGATTATCCATACCTTGTTTTTGGCTTCTTATCTTGTTTATTTTATTCTTTGATTAAATGTTTAATGTTGGACTTTGCAGAATAAAAACTGGAAGCCAGACTAGTGGGGAAAGTGTCATCATCTGAGCAGTACAAAGCACTTTGAAATAAAGATCATAGTGCTCCGCAGTACTTCAGAGTCATCTTCATCTTCTTGCTACTCTTATTAAGGCAGAATTGTTATTAAAATCTGTCACAAGAATTTAACTTATTCTAGCCTTTTGTTATTCTTTCTCATTATTTTGACGTCTTTTTATTGATGTCTTGTCTGAAAATCTCCTCAAGGTTTTTGTATTCTTTTGTTATGACAGATCAGAAATCAAATTTAATATTTGCAGAATGGCACCAATATGAGCTGAATACAGTCATTTGGACATTTTTTTTGTCTAATAGATGAAATTCCACTTGTTCATCCAAGGAACAGCCCCACCCTCATGACTTTCTCTACAGGCAGGTTGTGTATGACTCTAGTGCAATATTGTGTATTGAGATCAGTACTTTATACGAATTTAGCATGAATGCCTTATCTTTATTCCTGTGTCTTTCATTTTCTCAATTAATTTCATAGAAAAACTTGCTGGACATTCTTCTGGAAGGCATACTGCAGTCTTGTAGTAGCTATACAAAATAGAAAATTGTTTAAAAAAAAAAAAAAGGACTTAGCCCTTGGTGAAAGTGGGTTGCAGTATTTAATTTTTTGTTGTCTTCCTCTCCAAGAGGTCATGCAACAATCCAAAGAGAATTAAGAATATTGGTTGGACCAGGAATGAAGAGGAAACACAAATGTTGTGAAACCCTGGATGCGGTCAAGTGACAAATGGTGTTTATGTGGGCACAACTACCCCCTGAATGAGAGACACAGTACTTAAACATTTTTTTATTTTCAATGAAATAATGTGTCACTGGCAACATCTGTACTGATTGTTCCTGTTGTCTGGGAGCATTCATTTGACTGAAGTGGCTTCTTCATACTGTCCCTTCTAAGCCCCCCTGAAGTTTCAGTCCTCATTAGGTTGAGTAAGAGAAAAATCAAATATGGGCAGCCCATAAGACTGGAGAAGGGTCATCTCCACCTCTTCCATGATGAGCTGCTGCTGTGCTGTGTAAAACAAGAGACACAGATAGCACTGATGGTGAGGTTCTGGTCTAGGAAGGCGACAGTGAAGTTTCCTGGTCAAGCTTTTAACTTGGCTTGCTTTCTGCTGAGTTTCTCCTTTTGAGACAATGCATGGACTTTGGTTTCAAGGTTTGCAAGCAAGGGAACCATCCATAAATAAATCATATAAATCAAAGGAAGCAAGTCAGGGAAGTCTCTGCTACCTGCAGAAAGACTGTTGTCAATTAGGAAGTTTATTTTAATTATGTTAAAGCATTACTTTGAGATGGATTTGACTTATAAACTGCGTCTCAATCTAAAGTTGTGTAGAGCTAGAAGTGCTACAGAGTGTACTTAGCTCCTCTGAAAAGTAGTTTTGCATCACTTCTAACATCTGCAGGATCTGTCTTCTAGTAGGTTGAATTATAACAGTGTTTGACTTGCCATCACTTCTTTGGGCAGATGGTAATGTCCTTTATCAGTAACTGAACTGTTTTTTCTGTGTGTGCTGCAGCTGCACAGACAGATTTGGAAAGCTTGTCACTTTTAATAGAATAGGAACTGGCCCCATAAAAATGCAGACTTTAGTAAAACCTTGGCTTGCATTGTAAATTCCTCCTAAAAAGTTCCATGGGACCCACTGTAAATCTTCTATGTGGAAGCTCTTTTCTCTCCCTCAGGACAAATCTGTCCCTTCCTTAGCAGGCCTCTGTGCGGTAACAGCAGCTGGTAAATTTGTAGCATTATCAAGGCAAGTGGGATATGACAGTCAAGAATATATTTCAGAATATTGGGAGAGAGAGGAGCAGGCAGGTCTTGCTGGTAGTGCACCCCGAGTATGTTCTGAATTGCATCCTTGGAGATCCTCTGCCCCACAAGAAAGGATGACAGGCAGCTTCTTGTGTCAGCAATTCCCCCTGTGTTTGTCTGGCAGGGTGATTTGAGTCTTTCCTCCAACCTGTATAAGAGCGCACAGCCACACCAAACCCCATCCCAGGCCATGCTCTTTGCTGTGTGCAATGCGTAGGGGCCAGAGTCACAGCAAGTATTGTGAGGCAACGATGTAGTGGTGCAACCAACTGTAACTATCACCTGGCCTCCATGGTATTTTGATATCCACCTTACCTGCACTGCCATCTGTTACCCAAGGTAGGGCAAGTGAAGTGGGTCTTAATAACTTGCTATAATGAATGCACAAGTGTCCCTCCTGGGCTCTCGGCAAGGCTTCATTAATTTCGGTTACAGACATGAAGGTCATGTTCCACAAAGTGTACTGCTCTGTGCTTTCCTTCTGAAAACAAATGCTGTTATTCTTCATTATGTGCTCTGGAAGCAAATGCTTTACTCTGAAGCTCCCTCTCTCCTGTGGCTGCTCTGCTTTGCTTGTGGCCTAGACTCCGTTCTGTATGCGCCACTGGATGCTTCACGTTGCAGAAAAGCAGGGAGCAAGGTTCTCTCTCTGGCCACTGCTCTGGAGACACACAGCATCCTGAGCGAGCATGTCATGGCAAATAAAACTGCTCAGAGTGCTTTTGTCTAATCATACTTTTGATTAAAACTTTGTAGAAGTGTATCCATGTCTACAGCGCTTCTCCTGGGAAGCTAGAAGAGGAATGGGATTATTCTTGTTGCTGGTGAAGTATTTTTGCAGCATGTGGGAGTCTGAGTCCCCATTCTGCCAGCCTCATGATGATCTGTTGTGCAAAAATTAAAAATTTAGTGAGTAACATAATATTCACTAGGGTGTATCAGACCATATTTCAAACTATAAAGCTTCTTGCCCATGACTATAGCATTGCTTGGGTTCACTCACATGTGGCCAGTCTTGTCTTTTTTTCAGGAGAGCAGAGGACCCCTTGCCTTAGGTCTCGAATCTTGCTTTCTATACTGCTGAGCTCTGGGCAAAGCAGCGAAGGGTTTGCTGTTGCAAAGGGGATTTTCCCCGGAGTAAGTCAACGCCAGCCTTAAGAGAAAGTTTGAATGGCACCTTTCTTACCTGCTGCGGGTAGGGAATGGCAGTTTTGTGCCAGGTCCTTATGACTAATTTGAGCTCAGCTCTAGTCTGCATTGTAAAGCATCAGTTTATGGGGCTCTGAAGACCAATTTCTACTGTCAGATACAGAGACAGAACTGTTACTGTATAATTTTTTATCACCCGCCTCTTTCTTGTTACTTCTTCACTCTGCGCTGCCTGTATATCATCCAGCTCTGGCTTCAGCCTGCTTCTGGGTGTAGGCAGAGGTATTCTTTACTACCCTCCCTATGTCCATTCCTGTTGACAAGACGATCTTGTCAATATGCCAGCTTTAGCAGAAAACACCAAAGAACAGTAAATGTTTCACATTTGTAAACACAGTTTTTTGCTTCTCATAACCTCTTGCCGTTAAGCAACCAGCTACTTTGCCTACTGTGGGTTAATGGAGTTTTTAGCCTGTGATCTGCCGGGGATGAAGTTGCTGCCCATGGAGCTCAGTCTGCTCAGTCTGACGTGGATGAACACAGCACAAACACTTCCAACAGCTTCTGTTTCTGGTAGCTTCCATGATGAGGGCTGGTCATGGAGAAGGTTGCATGGCTGCTTTCTTTTGGCTGTTAGAGCATTTATTGATTGCACACCCTTTGAATCAGGTTGTGTTAAATTTAATTAAACAACACACCTCCAGAGAGGTCGAAGGGATCATGGAGCCCCTGGGTATGCACTCAAGAGCAGGGTGCACATCAGCTGGCTGTGCCAGCATCCCAGCCTGGCAGTGGTGGGTGTCAGGTGTGAGCGAACCATGCGTGCGCCATTTGGTAGTCTTGGCATGTTACTGCACTGCCAGGCTGAGAGCTAATCCTGGCCTTGTTAAGGAAAGTATGCTTGTGGCCCCAATTTTCACAGATTTTGAGGGATGCTGCAGAGACTCATCGTTTGCCCTGTGGGTTTGACAGGATTTTTTGTGGACAGAGCCTCTTGCAGAAAGACCTGAACAAAATCGGTTGTGCTAATCTGGAAAATGCTACATGGAAGTGTGAATCCGTATTTCTGAGATTAAAGGTGACCTGTCAAGTAGAAAAGAGAAGTCCTTTTTTTTATTTTTTTTTTTTCCTAAATGTAGAAGTGTGAAGAATAGATATGCTAAAGAACACCCTAGATTTTATTTTGTAAATGTGTTACTGCCTTCTTTGTTTTGATCAGTGGCAGCAGGCTGCAGGTAGATAACATAGTGTGATTTTTTTTTTTTCCTCTGTGCTTACAGGTGGACCTAGGGAATAGCTTCCTACAAAATGCACCATGATCCTGACCATGCTAAATTCATCATCAGCAAGTTCACAGTGGCTCGGGCTTTTGCCAGATCACTTCTATGCCTTCCCAGCCCTCTTTACGCCCTTTCTGCCTTGTCAAGACTGTAGCTCTTCACATGACTATGGCAGCATCCTTCATCTACTAGGGTCCCAGATGTTTTGCTGCTCTCCTCTGAGTCTAAGGAAATCTATTTTGCCACTGCAATGCAGCTCCCTTTGTGTCATTGCTGTCTGTTAGGTTTCCGCACCATCACACAAAGCATAAGCCACTCTCCTGTTAAAGCTTTATGGTACATATAAGCAAGAGAAATGAGCTGGCATTTGTCCAAGTAAGATGTCCTGATGCTGCCCAGTGTGAAACATTCAGCTCAGTGCCAAAATGTGCCCCCAGCCTGTGCAGAGCCTGATCCTAATGTGTATTTCCATGGGCATTCACTTGCTTAATGTGGTTTGCGATGAAAAACCTTCTTGTAATGGCCTTTACATTGGCTTTGTGAAGCTGGTTCTTCCTAAGACACTTCTCTTTTGTTCCATGTTTCCTGCTGGAAAAGGAGTGAAATCCTCTCTTCTCAGTTGGCTGAGACTGTTGAGGTTTTTTAATTTCATTGGTTTTGGTTAAAAAAAATAAAAATTTAAAAAAGGCAGAGGAAGAAAATCCATGTTAGACAAAGAAATCCTATTTTGCTGAGCAATATGATCCAAATAGGAAAATGAAGTTACAAAGAGATTCCAAGGAGAGTTTCCTGATCCCACAGGAATACAAGAGTGAAAAGGACTTTCTGACTTGCTGTGTCCTGTTGTTTGCTACCAAATATTAGTAAGACACTGAGCTACTGCAGTCATATCTTACATCTTCCAGAGCCCATTTCTTTTCAGGTCTGCCTGCTGTTGGGATGCCGAAGCCAGGATCTGTATGTGTCAGTGTATAGCAACAGAAAGCCATGACAAATCTTTGAGCACTTTATTACAAAATCAAAAATTCATCTCTTTGCCAACCTCAACTTTCTTGCAAGAAGCAGTTTTTAAATAGAAAATCCTAACGCTACAGTGTGAAAAAAGCAGAGCCTCCATGTACCTTTGTACTTTATAAGAAGTAAATGTGCTTTGCAACTTTCCTTCAAAAGTCAATAAACTGGGCTGCTTCCCCTTTGCATTTTTATCCAGGGGAACTTGTTATCAGTATTTCCTCTCTCACAGCTCTACCAGGGCACAAGAAGTCATCACTAGGTCAGTTAGGTGCATCATCTCTAAGCTGTTTAGGCTGTGATCTGAAATAAAGCCGGAAGCTAACCGGTAATGAAAGTAGGTCGCAGAGTAGGTTTCTGTAACAAAGCCTTGGTGGGCACTTGCTAAGTGGAGGCAGGTTTTTGCACCACTTCCAGCTCCACAGCTCAACTTGAGATGTTGTCTCACCCTAAAACACACAACAGAAGCAGTTCTAGGTAAGCACGAATCATGTAAGATATCACCCAGGCGTCTCAGTGAGGATGTTTCCTTGGATGCAGCCTCTACAAATATGGCAGAAAAGACCAGCAGAGTCCACCTTTGTCCTGCTCCCAAGATCCTGAGAGGTGAAGGGAAATGTTAAAATACGGTAGATTATTTCAGTGGATTAACTCCTACTTACACTAGTTGAACATATGGCCTTATAGTTGTCTAATTTACCCACAGCATGCATGCTGCATCCAATCAGTGAACTATTTTTTCATATTTTAGACACTAAATTGGACAGGCATGTCTAGCCTGCCTGGTGTAATTGAGAATTGCCCATCCAAAATAAATCTTTTATGTTCAGGTATGACTCATTAGAACGATTTTGAATGGCATACATTTAAATGCTGTTATTTAATGCAAGTAAAGATTTAGATCCGATTATATTTTTTTATTTCATTCTTTTGCTAAAAATTTTTGGAAGATGCAATGGGTTTTAAAACTCACGGGAGTGTAAAGCCTCGAAAACCTGGAGTGTGTATAGTTACATTTCTGTTTTACAGGAGTACTGATGTCGGTTTAAATACAGCAGCAGTTTAATGCTGTCAGTGCAATCTTCTCATGCCCAATTTGCTTCTAGATCAGTGAAGCTAAAAGTGCTTTAAAATGCATGAATCTTTGTTTACTTTTTATGACACCAGCCTGTTAGATGCAGTGGTAGTTTTGTAAGTGGGTTGCCTCATTGTAATTAACTTTTATGAGTTTAGTTGAAAAGAAATATAAACTTACATGCTTTGTAGAAAGCTAGAAATTGATACAAGATAATGAGAAAAGCTGAATTGTTGTATATAAAAGAAAGACTCTATGATGATAAGCTGTTCCAGGGATAAATTTTCTTCTTTATAAAGGTGCCAGGCAGATCACTAAGATAACAAGTAATATGAAGAGAGCTAATGTGTTTCTCACAGACAGATTTAGCCTCATCTGAAAGGAAGACCACCACCACCACCACCTCTGGGTGCTGGGGCCATATGAGACACAGCCACCCAGAGTCTTCCTTAGGTGTGTTTAATCCCCTATTCTTAAACTTAAATTCTAAAATCGAGAGAAAGGATTTGACCCGAATTGCAGGCATTTTACCAAGATTGGGTTCATTTTAGTGTATGTCATTGTACATACATGTTTACCTGTGACAGCTTCTTACAAGGACTTTATCTGAGACATGGATGCTAGTTCTAGCCTAGGTGCCCTTTTGCAAAACTTGCCTGAGTTTGGCTTCAGCTGTAGCTTGGGCCTCCCTCATTCTCACAATCTGTTGGCCATCTGGAGAAAGACCCAGTTAAAACATGCCCTGCCCCTCCAACCACGCCACAAAGCCTGGTGCTCAAGCAGCATCTGCTCAGTGAGCAAGGGAGCTGCCTGTGAACTGACATTTGCTTCTATTGATTTTTGTAAACAGTGTGATTTGGTTTTTTATTTAAAAAAATTGAAAGGGCATTAAAAAAAGAGAGGAATAATAAATTCCACAGAACAGCAGAGCGGAAAGGATAGCAACTCCTCTTAATCTTTACCCAAACATTAAATTAACTTGGGAAACTGGGAGATAAAATATTCTCCATTTAGAAGCATCATATGTGTGACCTGGAGTTTAAAACACAGATGTGACCACAGCAGCCTGGCCTGAGCTGTGACAGAGGAGTGCCTCTCAATGGCTTCATCTATTCTGTCCATCCCGAACACCTCGTACCACTTATTACTTCTGTTTTCTCCTACCCATAAAAGCCCTTGGTTCCCCTCCTAGAAGATGCCTGCAGCTAAATCTAGCAACACTTTCACACACCAAATTATCTAGGATGTATTATCTCATGCTGAGAACTTGCTATCTCTTCTCACTCACCCCAGCAGAGTGAAATTGGGATGAGGAACTAGTTAGTAGCATGTGTTTCTCAGCACTTGCCAACGAGCAGTTATAATTTCCAGGAATGGTCCTACTTGCAGTCTGTTGTAACGATTAACATATGGCTCATTTTCCTGTGCTGGCTGCAGCTGCAGATATTGGAGAATGTAAGGGGAAACGCAGAAGGACTCCAAGGATGGTCAGCTGTATTTCTATATTCTGTCTTGTCTTAACGTGTAATTGAAAAACTCTTTCATCCTTCTTCTGTTTGGAAATTATGCCCTGTATTCACTTAGGAAGTCTGTTGTTGAATGCGGATAGATGCCTCATGTCAACATTTTGCTGTTTGGTATATTTGTGTACATCCTATCATATTTGTTGCTTTTACAGTATTGTGTTATGGGCAGCATTTTGTGAAAATAAGTATGATTTCTTTTCAGCATACGGTGACCTTAATGTTCTTTATGTGATTAATACAATAATATTGTAATTTCTTGCCTAAGGGCTCAACCTGAGTGATGGTGACATGCCAAGACCCTGAGGAACACATTATTGCATTTTTAGAAGAGGTGCATGTAATGGGCCAACCTAGCCTTTGAGCTCAAAAATATGGAAAAATCACTGCCATTATGCAGGCAAATACATATGTAGACAGCCGCTTTACACAAGATGGAAAGAAATACAGAGAAACAAGGTGAAATCTTTGAAAAGCACTTAGATATATTGCAAGACAAATATAGCAACGTAATACATTAGTTTGAATTATGAATGTTTCCAGGATTGGGTCAATTAACTCAGAATTAACTCAAATTTTTCTTCTGCTTCCTTTCACATCTGTCTGTTGAATTGATATAATTAAATTCTACTCAGCAAATTACTATTTTAATGTCTCTCTCCAGTTCACATGACATATCCCTCGAAATTCTGGTTCTAGAGTTGTATAATATTCGTTAAAATATGTGCAAATACCGTTGTACGTTAGTTCACTTCCCTGAGACCTCATGGTAAGAGTAGCATTAAGTTCCCACTTTGTGTTTTATCAGGCACATGCTGGGAAAGAGGCTCTGATGCAATTCATCTGTATGCATGGTAACTAAATGGAAATTACATTCATGGAAGAGGGGCCACATGCCAGTTGCTCTGTCTTGGACTAATTTGCACGCTGCCTCATTGACGCAGTACAAGCCTTTTCTGAACGGACAACTCACAAGAGAAACAGAATGGATCCTCACTAGCTTTTCTGCCAAAATTGTCATTAAAGATGCTAATGAGATGAGGAGAATTTGTGCATGAGCCTGTTATGGAGTCTAGGCTGTGATTACCAATATGTGCTATATCAACATTTTGATTTCATGTGGTAGTTTGAAATATATATTCCATTTTTCCAGCCTCCAAGTTTTCTGGTTGTAATAAGTCTCCTTGTTGAAAAACTTTACTGTTCCTGTAGGAACTCTGATAAGGACAGTGACAGGAGTGGGTTTAGTGAGTGAATCTCTCCTCTGAGATACCATCTTGGTTCCTAGTTGAAAAAGATTCAGGACTACGAAGTTCAATGAATGATGCACAAACATGAAATACCTAGTTCCTCAGTCAACTCTTATGTACAAGATTTCATGGACAAGGCAGGACGGTTATCTTGATTCTCTGTTGGTTTTTGGGTGGTTTGATTTCCGTTCCTGTTGATATGTTGGCAGCAGGCTGTCTTCTCCAGCTGTGCTAGAGTTATCAGGACAGACCAGTTATTACCCTGACCAATCCATTTCCACCTTCTGATGTATAATTTTTTTTGCAATGTGTTTATTTTAGGTAAGTTTTGGGATTTTCACTTGTTTTATAAACATCTATTTCCATCCCCAATCAGAGGCAGCAGCTGTAGGAAAAGGGTCTTGGTGTTGTTGAGATATGGAAATTGTATGACAGGCTTTTACCATACCTATTTGGCACCCACTGGGATGCAGAAAACTGTAAATGCGTGTCTGACACCTATGAATATTGATGGCTGGTTTTAGCAGGCAGCAGAGCTCTGTCCTTATGTCCACGCATTTGTTCTGAATGGTAACTACTTCTCACTCCGCTATTTAGATTTTGAATTTGTTCGGTAAATTTTGAATTTGCCAGTTAAGCTTTCCTTGATTCCTTCTGATCAGCTGATCTGAAATGAAAGGAAAGAGAGATTGCATTTTAACACAGCAGAAGCCAAAAGTTGTGAGTCTACTTTACTGTTAAAATCCAGCTTGCTGTCTCCATCCAAGATGCATAACAGCAGAACAAGATTATTTGTTTGATATAACATGGCGAGTTGATGTTGACAAGCATGAACACAAGAAAAACAGCTTCCAAGATGGACTCCTTTAAACATACCCTTCACATCTTACATTATCTACTTTCCATAATGATTTCTTCAGGCTTTTTCTAGTCCATTTTGGGATAAGTACCTCTTGTATCTTGAGAGTAACTAGTTCTACTACAGCACCCATATTACTCATTTACATTTGTCAAATCTACAGTAACACTTATTACATTTTGCTAGATTATTATGTTAACATATTTTGTTATCACTGGTTTTGATTTGTAATCAAGTGCAAGATTGCACTGTAATAATAGTACAACCATGATAATAAAATAACATTGCACTTGATTACAAAGCAAAAACAAGTCTATCAAAAAACCCAATGGTATAACTTAACTAAATATCATTTCTTTAGTTTCCTTTTCCACCTCATAAGACCACTATAATTTTCTGGGTAATAGTATTCTTTCTAATGTATCCATACGCCCACACTTCATTTATCCATATTAAATTAAACTTCTACTTCATGTTAATGGAACTTACAATAGGCCTACAATTTCTGCAAAACTCAAAAATAAAGGAGTACAACTGTACCCAGATGGTGGTCATATGTTAAGTTTCACTTTACCCTGATGTTACCCATCTGGAATACATTCTATATGCCAAAATATTGTTATGAGAAGCGGGATTACCTTGTCCCACATTGCCATTTTCAACACAGACCTTCTCAGGATTCAAAACTATGTAGCTGCATCATTTGTCAGATAGTGACGTAAAGTCAGACAGGATTGATGTTGCTGCCTCTTTGTTTTCTTTTTGGCTGAGGGATGTCACCTGAACTCCAGGATGTAAGGATGAAGGTACATGTATTGGCATAGTCTGAGGATCTGTAAAGAAAGCTGTGCTGAGTTGACTCTTGCGTGTCCTCATACATCAGTTTGACAACAATCTGGCATTTTATAGCCTGTAAATGCTGCAGTATGAAAGCACCATAATCTAAGATTAAATCTTATTCCAAATTCAAGTCTTTTATAGTAGACTCTCTTAGTAGTGAGCAGTTTTAATTAGTAACAAGTTGTGTACAAAATGCTTACAATAATGCAAATCTTTAACATCGTATTATGTAGTTTTACAAGTTGGGCTGTCACCAAATAACAAATTGGTTGTTTGGAGTAAAGGGCTGGTATAAAATCACGCTGCATTAGGCTGCTTGAGGGTGTATCGGCTCTGCCGAGTGGGCATGTGGTGAGTGGAGATATAGAAGCCCCATGTTTCTTGAGAGGGACAATACAGCTTTGGCGTCATGCAGCCTTCCCAGACTCCTGGTTTCCCAGGGTTGATTTGGATACTTGGATGCTGGTGACAGGGTGACCTGCCCTGTTCATGGCAAGGGGGCTTGGGACGAGCTTGGGACTCAGTCTTCTCCGAGTATCATACCCAGATGGGAGGTTGGTTCCCAAGTAGGCTTAATGAATCAAAACCTACAGGACAGCCAGGAGTTGAGTCTCTCAGCCATAGCGCTGACTGGTCCTGGGCTGAAGACAGAATTAGCCTGCAGACCTCTGCAGATGAGAAAGGTAGAAATACTGCAGTGTGCTGAGGTGAAGTCTGCAAGCCGCCTTCCCTCCGAGGCTTAATGTAGAGACATCCCCAGATTGTGATTCTGTCCATACCTCCCCGCAGAGAGGTTCAATTAAACATGAGCCTTTAAAGTTCATACTTTCTTGTAGTGATAGAAGTGGAGCAGATCACACCAGGGGCCCTCCACTCACATGTCCATGTCCTGCAGGTGTCTGGACTATCTAGGAAACCTCCTGTGCTGCTGACGGAGAAATGGCTTTCCAGCAGGCATCACGCTGCCTGGCTTATCTGCCAATGAAGCTTTCAGACCTAGTCCTGCTGTGGAAAATTATTTTCCAAGCCTGTGAAAGGAGCCTCCAGGATTCCTATATCCTGGCAAAATGGGGAAACATATAAGTATTGTGGGATAACAGGAGGAAGAATTGGGGAAGGACAGCTAGGTAATTAAGGTTGACCGTGGAGGGGACTCCAGACTTTGAAACATTGTACTGGAAGAAAAAGGCTGCTGAAATGTTATTTTTCAAGTATTGTGCAAGATCTGAGAAGAGCTCAAGCAGTTAAGTAAGTTGGTCTAGTTTAGCTGCACTTGTTTGCTTCATCTCATTTCTACATCCTACCCCCAGTTAAAAGAAAGTTATCAGCAAAATTACCCCAAAGAGTAAGTCTGGATCGTACCACTACAAGAATCCTGGTGTATAACTCTACATTTCTGGGTGCAGTCTGGGGGTTGTTTGCACACTTGCATGGTTCAGCAAGTTATTTCTATAGAGTATAGAATTGATTAGCAATACGTGCACTTTCTATATTGCTATTAGAATTATTTAATTAAATACGTGGATCTTGTTTATATACTGGATGAATTCTGTTCCACTCCTGTTTCAGGGAAAGACAGTGATTCTTAATTGCTTTGCCTTTTAATTGGGGCATGTTGCAGGTGCACAGATTACTATGCCGAGTTGGCACATGGTGGCCATTAAACTCCTAGAAAACAGTGGTGCTTGCTCACATGTTCACAGATTTCTATGGGATTACTGCATATGTAATAGTGTTTATTAGCAAATTATTTCCTTGAGAAAGCCACTGAAAGTGGTGTTCTATCACCTTTCAGACCCTGCAGTGAAAGTTTCCAATGTGATGAACTCCAGCCTGACACTTCTGTAATAAAAGTTGTATCTGTTTTTGGTCAGAAGCAGCCTGGGCATGGTGGCAGAAATGCTTTGCAAGCAGGAGGTTTGCACGTAAGGTATTCAGTGACAGGAGGACAGTAGATGGCACTCAAGGATACGAAGCAGAATTTCTAGGCTTCTTAGCATCCCCTGAATAATTGCTTTTTGCAGTGGCTTCTGTGGAGCACTCTCACACTCATATTTCTACTTGTAAAATCACAAAGGATCAGAGATGCCCATCGGCTTGGAGGAAGTTAAACAGGAAAAGTGTTTTGCGAGTCCTCTGCTCTGAGAAATACCAGAAATGGAAATAAACGTCTGTGAGAGTGACCAAAATATGACTTATTTCTCAAGTGATTTCTTGCTATTATCAGTCTCACCAACTACTTGTACTGGCTTTTAACATCATCAGAGAAGCAAACTGTGACTCACACTGTCATGAAGTTCAGCCAGACAATTAACCCACTGCCCCTAATAGCTTTCCTGCTGTTGAGGAAGGCACATCGTACAGTAAGAAGGGAAACTGACTCACTGAACTACTTTGATATGCCTAAATTCATCAAAGCGCTTGAGTGTGGGTTGCACTTTCCATTGGCATTAGATCGGTGCAAGTGTAGCAGTGCTCTGAACAAGGGCCGAAACGATGATTGTGTCCTGGTCACATCCAGCAGCCTGCGAGCAAATGGGAGCGAAAATCACTGCCATTTTTTGAACTGCAGATCTTGCTTTGGCCTCGCATTATGCTTTACATCTTGAGATGCAATTCTTTACTTCCCCCCACAAAGGGGGAAAAAATACTGGCTGGGCGTGCAAGGTATATCAGACTCACAAAACTCCTGAAAACATCTGCATCTATAGGCTCAAAGTTAATGCTAGTGATTTGCAGAAGTTGGTTTAGAATATGTGCATCAATTCTTATTAAATTGGCTGTCTTCCTGGAATATTTAGTAGAAGCATTGGCTAGTTAAAGATGACAGACCTATGCTCTCTGAATACAGAACCCTTTACATCAAATGAAGGAAATCCTTATTATTACTTTTTCTAAAATCAGACATTTGATCAAGATTCAGAGGCCAGTTTGTTCAGCTGCATTGCCAGGAGGGAGCTTGAGCTGAGAAAGAGGATTAATCCCAGGCAGGCTCCCAAACAGCTGTCAGGATGGCATGGATGTCTGAATTGCCACTGAGTTATGCTGAAATCAAACCAAAGACCTAAACAAATCCCTTCTGTATGGTTTTGTGTCCTCTCGCTAGCCCCAGCACCAGTCCTAGCGTTGAGCCATAGTCTAAACTTTAGTTGATATTAGAACTCTGGGTTCAAGCAGATGGCCTCTTTGTTCTAACTAAGGTGACTGCTCAGCAGCCAGCTATTATCCGAATAATGCCACATCATTTTCAGTTCTGAATTTTTGTTTCCTTAAATCATCTATATGTTTTGGCAGCTATTTCTTGTGATAATGGATCTTTTTCAGTTTCCACCTGTTATTGTTCCATGTTTGTGCATTTTGTTTTGAAACAGGTTTTTTGAAAATATTTATATTTTTACATTTAGAAGGTATTCATTTGGGGTCTGTGTTTGCTCATGGGCTTATTTTCCAGTATGGTGTTGATTCAACTGTTGTTTTATTAGTTTAAATAATGAGTGAAGGCTGATCCATAACTCACATGAAGGAAATTAAAGGAGATGCTACTGTTCTGCCGTTGTGCTGACATACAGAACATCAGTAAAAAGAAAATACTTACTGGTGTGACTACTTTATGAGACTGTGGTTTCATTTAGATAAAGTATTATGAAGAACTTATATCTCAGAATTGTGTGAAGAGATGATATCTCTTTTGGAGTTAAAATGCTGTAAGGAACCCTTTATACAAAGTTGGTGATACAATTCAATTAATTGTACCATTGCTCCATTAACTGTCCATATCGTTCAACGTAAAAATTCCAGATGTAGCTACAGATGCTTAAACTGCAAGCAAAGAACATTATTGAGCCTAGAGTTTTTTCCTCTGACTTTCAACATAGTTTTAGTCTCAACCAATAAATGAAAAGATGAATGTAACTTATGGATTCGTGGAATCACAGACCACACTAGAATAATTTGATATTTCCCTAAGAGAAGAGATGCTGCCTTTGGGATGGCAACAGTCTTCTCTGTTTTCTTCTTAGCAAACATCCCATTTTATCAGCAGGGTTGTTTTAAGTATAGTATGTGATAAAGCCAGCTCCTTGCACTTAAAATGTTACTTAAATGACATTCAAGAAACCCTTCCCTAGATCAGATAATTACACCCATTCTGGCTTTACATTTGCTTCTTTCTTACAAGTCCTGTGAAGACTGCAAGTCATTGCCATACTGGATAGAAAGCAAAATTACCACAGTTATTTAAAATTCTCAAAACAGCATAATGAGTGCAATTGTTTAATTTGCAATAAAATACAGCCACATCAATTAATGGCTCTAATTTGTGAGGCAAGAACCAAAAGACCTTTGGAAGTACATCCAGCTCTGCTGAGGTTTCCCTTGATGGTGGGGATTTCCAAAGGAGACCACACTGTTCTGTGCCCATCACCTGCTACTCCCTACCCCAGGGCCACTTGTGCCATGCTGATGGCTCCATGAGGTGAAAAACAAACAGCTCAGAGGAAAATTAAAGCTCAGGAATGGTGGCACAGCCCAGTTTGGATGTAATCCATGGCACAGACTCAAGTACATCCTTTGTGCGGTGTTGCACTATGGCAAAATAGTATCTTCTAGACGCAGAGGACTGAGCCAAGTGCAGGGTGCTATCAGTGGTCTCATCAACACCGCATCTGGACACAATGTCACCTTCCTTTTCTTACTTGGCTGTCTCTTCCACCCTTTTAGCCACCATATCACCTGAGAGCCCATCCTCTGCTGAGTATCTCTTGGGAACCTCAGGCCTTTTTGGACTTGTAGCATTCAAGAATACAGTCCTTCTCCTAAAAGGCACCTTCATTCTTTTTGTGTAGATTGTGTCTCTGTGCTTGGTTGCACTAGAATATGTGATATTTAAGTGGTCCAGGTAGCTTTGGGATAGCCTTTTTTTCCTCTAGAAAAAAGCAAGCTAGAAACTTGGTAAACTCATTTTCTCATGTAACTCAGCATCCAGGAGTTCAATATGTCAGAAAAAGATTAAATTTCACTCTATTGGTGACAAAATCGGAAGCATTGGCAATGCTGCCCATGAGATCAGCTGTTCCTCTAGCCAAGGAGCTTGGCTGCATGCGTGTGATCCCTTCTGAGGACTGCGGGGGGGTCAAGCAAGACATTCTGTACTTCTCAGGCGTGATGGAGATTTTGAACACTCTCAGTTGTGTGACTCTCAGGATGATACGGATGTCTCTGAGTCATTTTTCTATGTATGTCTGAAGGAAATAAATCAGAAAAAAAGAGATAACATAGGTTTACACTTACTGATGTGGTATTTCAGGCTAAGAAATACTTTACTTCCTAGATAAGAGAGAAGAGAATCATTTAAATTCTTTCATTCCCTTGGGAATAATGAAATGCAGTAATGTTAAAACTGTATGTAATTGCTTTCTATTTTTGTAAAGCCTGTGGCAGCTATGAAACTTTAAAGTGAATACTGGAAAGTCTGGTTAGTAGAAAATGCTTCAGTTGCAATATATTAATGATGCAATGGGGGTAAAAAGAATTTGGCAGGCAAGAGTAGGGCAAGGGTAGGCTTTGTTCCACTGCCGAGAATAGTGGATTTCCCTGTAATGTATAAAAGAATCTTCAAAACCTGCAAAATCTGTCAGAAAGTGGGTATGTCTTCTGGGTTGCTGTTTCCCATCATCTGCATGCTGCTCTGAATTACAGCAAGGAGACCTGAGCAAATGCTGTTAATTTTGAAACACTATATCCTCATTTCTCAGGGAATTAGGTGAGGCAACTCCTGGATTTTTATCATTGACCTACAGAGCACTACACAGAGCAGTAGATCGTTGCATGGCCTGGAACAGATACGTGGCAGGTAGAGGATGGTCAAGAGCTGCTTCAAGCATGTGCTGTGTTGCCATGTTAACTGCAGGGAAATTGTGCTTTGTACTGGGATTCATTCAAACACACTGATCTCCTAGATTTTTAGTTCAATTCATTCAAGGCCTACTAGTAGTTAAAGTGAAACATACAGTAAATATCAGAACCCCAAAAGAGGAAATATTACATGTATTTTAGTTTTTGGCTAAACCAATGAAAATCATTAAAAGAGGCTGTATTTGAACACATAAACTTCTGTAGTTCTTATTCTGCACCTCTTAGCTCCGGGTTTTTTTCTGTATATATGCACATGTGTATATATGTATATATATCTAAAAAATGTCATCATGAGCCTAAAAGAAAAAATATACCCTTATTCTTCCTGCGTGGTTTTGAAAGGCGGTTTTTACCGCTTTCTCCATCCCGATAGATATAAAGCACTGGCTAAACACAACAAATGTGTTCTGAAGCCTTTCCCAAATTCCTGTTCATGGTTGGAAAAGAAATGATTGCTGCAGTTTACTGTGAGTTTGCCATGAAAAATTTCTGAAGCTACAGGAATGAATTTTGCATAATTCTTTACTTTATTGAGGTGTAAGCAGGTATTTTGTCACTATTATTCCAGATTTGTCCTGAGTGTTACACTGCATATTCCCAGGAGGCACTCTGGGACAGATTGTGATATAGAAGTGGTAAATATGTACAAGCCATAGTCATTTTTTAAAATGTAAATACAGAGAGACAGTCCATTTGTAGCGTGGAGTGTGTTTGTCTGTATGTGTACACACAACTTCTGTCTACTCTGGCTTGGCACAAAAAGCTGGGTAAAGCTCATGGGATTTTGTTCAAGGCTTCAGGCAGCAGGAAGGGGTTTGGTATCAACCTTCATCTATTCTGCAGTCCCACAGTTTCTTTTCAACTGCAGCTTCTATCACTTTTTTTTTTTTTCAGTTCAGCCATTCTCCTACAATCGGGAGTAACTCTGTTTTACCATTTGACGTAATTAATTTTACTTCCATTTGTTGTACTTTGGATTATTCACTCACCCCCCTGCTGCAGTGGCTGGTAATTTTGACTCTCATGCAGTGAACAGCACAATGACCATAATAACAGTGTTATACAACACTTTTTACCCACATGCATAAAACCTCTGACAAAAGTCATTAAATTTCATTGTTGCCATCTTTCTTGATGGAAAGCACAAAAAATTTAAGGCAACTCTCATCTGACAGAAAATTAGCTACATACAGAGAGAGACAGTCTGTGACTTTGCCAAAATGCTTTTGAGTGTCTGTATTTTGCTGCCAACAGTTTGTGCCCATCTAGGCTGTTCAGTGACACACAGAAACTGTGGTTTGCTTTTTCATCCCAGCACAGAAGATGAAATCCCACCTATGGACCATGATTCCTGGTTAAATATGAGCGTTTGACCCATGTTTCCTGTGAGGAATGACAGCATCTCAGGTTCCATGAGATGGAACCAGCGTTGGAGGCTGAAGTGATAGGCACAGCCATTCTGCAGAAGTTTCCTTCCAGGATTTCATACACAGTGTTTTTATCCTGATCAGAGCCAGAAGCTAACACTGATCTAAAAGTAATATCATTGCAATAGTCTTCTATACGCTTTTCTCTGTGAATTTGTCCAGTGAAAACTTCTATCATCCACAAAATATCTGGAGGCAAAAATCCTGCAGTTTGATTACATGCTGGGTAAAGAAATACCGCCTTTTGTTCTGACCTGCTGGATTCATCTAATTCCCTTCATCACTCTCCAATCTCATCTACCAGCCAGTAGATTAAATATATGACTGATTTTAAGGGCATAGATTAATTCAAGGTACAAAAATCAGAGTTTTTCACAAGGATTTTGGGTTTTGCTTACCCAGGTTTTTAGTACTGTTTCATTCTTTCTGGAGCCAATTTTGGACTGAGATGCAGGCTTTCCACTGGAAATGTAACTACTAAAGCTTAAAAGTAGTGAAGTCCAAAAATTCGTTTCATGCAGTTATCTGCACTTCTAAATATATGGTAATTGCTATTCTTCATGTATGAAATGAGCGAAAATAGAACAAATTAGAGAAATGTTACCTTCTGCAGACAGAGTATTTAGGACAAGGTTGTTTTAAAGGTGTAACATTGTTAACAGAATTGGTTTTTTGATCCTTGTTTGCATATTGGCACAGTCACAGGGCACATTTCCTATCTTTTGTATATTTATTTGAAACAGAATTAGAATAAACTATTTTTCTTTTTTACAAATTACTGGCTTTATAGGCTGTGTAAGTGTTTTTCAAATGCACGCGCCATGCTTAGTTAAAAGTAATTGCATTTTGAGATAGGATATATATGATGCCCTTCCTATCAAGGTATAGTCATGCATTACAAGCTGCAATTCTACAAGTTTCCAGAGTGACATTTTATTATTGCAGATCATTTTAGGAAACTTCCTGAGAAAGTAAAATATCTCCTTATATAAGTACCTTTTCAGCTAGAAGCATAACGGAGTGCCTTGGGACAGTAAAGACTAAAAGGATTAGACATTAGGAGGGCTTTCATACCACCTTTATCCTCAAAGACATCCTGACAGTTTGCCTGGGCAGTAATTCTGGGCAACATTACTCTGATCTGTTGGTGGCTGTGGTTCCTGCAGTGCCAGGGCTGACAGCAGGCGATGCCTACTAACCTCACACCATGGGTATGAATATTTACTGTCGCTTTTCCTTCTGCTAATTTTTAGGTAAAAATGCTATTGCCCAGTTCACATCAATAGCAGAAGTTGTCCCAGGTGGAATCAGCCATGGGAAGTGTTTGGGTTGCTCAAAGGAAGAAGTAAGAGAAGCTATTCATCATTCAGTAATGCTGAAAAGGTGGTTGCTGTAGAAACCTCTTCCAGGTTTAGCAAATGTCAGGAATCAGATTGTACCCACTGCAGCACCATAGATCAGATTGGAGATGCTCCCACGCACAGGGAGCCTGGAGGCCTGGCATCCCTTTCTGGAGACACCGGAGAATTCCTGGGCATCTGCCTGATGGCCGGAGCAGCCATCGCCATCGCCATCCCCCTCTACAGAGGCTGCTGCACAGTCGTGATAGCCCCAAACATATTCACAGGGACCGCTTCATCCATCAGGAAACACTCCCTGGTACTTTTCTCCAGACCTTGTGCTCATAGCTCAGCTCAGCCTATATCAGAAAGCTGGCTCTAGCAACTCAGAGGGAGAAGTAGTGAGGGATAAAGCGTGACTAGATGTGTTTTATCTTGGGCTGGCAGCAAAAGCCTGCGGCTGTACAGGGAGCACGGGTACCGCTTGAAGGAGATCATACTTGTTCTTCACTGGAGCATTCACTAAAGCATCATTAAAGACCCAGCAAACCAGAGGTGTGCTTAGCTGGAGCGCTGAGCTCAGTTGCAGGTTGATGGCAATGATGGCCTAAGCTATTGCAAAGTGTGAACAAGAGCACGAGGCACAGAATTTGATTGTAGCTTCATAAAGGGGCTGAGTCATAATTTAACCAAGTTCAATTCATTTGTACAGCAGAGGTGCCTTTTAAAATAAAGACGCTCCAGCTACAAAGTGCTTTACTTAGTTCCCTTTGATAAGGACCTCTTAAATGCTTGCTGCTTTGAATTTCAGTCCACTTACAGTCCGTCTAGTAGGGGTTGTGCAAACTTGTTGAAATAAATGGTTTATCTCCCCAGAGCTGAGGTCTTGTTGTGTGGATTTTGTGAGTTACTTAGCACTGCTTCTGTGGGTTTCCCACTGGTAAAATGAGCTAATGTGTCCATCTCATTCTGACATGCTCTTTGTGAAGGTTCCCTGGGACAATTTGTAATAATTTGCTCTGGTTCAGTTCATCTCAGGCTTCTGCATGTAAGGTATCCTGGGTTGCTCATGGCTGGGTAATTTGTTTCAAAATACGCTTTCTGAGACTAATGTTTCTCACTTTCCATTTGAGATTAGTAGGATGGAGCTGCATCGTTCTTAATATAACATTGATTCTGCAGAGTGACGTTTCTGATTCTTGGAGTAACTTCAAGATTGCTTTAGATATCCTGTTCTGAATGAAGACACAAGAATATCTCATTATTCAACTATTATGAAGTGCTTCATGTTTTCAGCTGCTATAGACACTGTTGATTTATTTTGATAAGTGTGTTAGAAGCCTAGAGCTTGGCAGGACATGTTATTGATCTCACACAATCCATTCTAGGCATTAACATGGGAGTATCATTCCCAAATCAATTTTCTCTGAGCTTTAATTTAAATACCAGTGCCCCCTGAGGGTCTTTCTGGGTCACTTTTATTCTCAAGCTGTACTTCAGCATTGAGTAAACTGAGTAATAAATGCAGGTGCCCAAATTAGCTGCATGCCAGCTGCTGTCAGATGTAGCTATCTAGTCTGTTCAGTTTGCCAGCATACTTGTTTCTGTAAAGAATACTGCTCAGCTCTGCCTACCTTCAAAACAGTTTTCAAATTTCAGCCACACAATCCCAGCTGCTCTGTAAAGAGGCAAGTATTCCTCTGTTATTAAGGCATGCTGCCTGGAGAGAATATTTAAGGTGAAGTAGTGTCATTTAGCTAGTTGTTAGACTGTGGAGAAAAACTGTCTGCTACTCAGGCAGAAACTGCGAGGTACATAACAAGAGAGCTTTGGAAATGATCTGAGTGAAGTTAATGCCACATAGCGCTATGCAATCCATGAAAAGAATGTGATGAGGCAATTATAAATCAATGTAATATTTGATTTTGTAAAGATATTGGGGAAAGGTTAAGAGAGAGGGACAGAACTAGAATGGTCACTTGGAAGCACTGCCAAATTAATGTCCCTTTGCCTTTAGCTACTGGGCATCTAAAACAGATGTGTGGGAACTGGCTACGGGTTTATGGAGTGTCCGGAGCCAGGGACTGCCCAGAGAGAGGCCCTGCGAAAGGTTTCTTTGTCCAATCCTCATGCACGTGTGCCCCTTACTGGTATCGTGGAGTTAAAATATCCCAACGGTTTCTCAGAAATGATGGCCTAGCTTCCCAAATTATTTCCTTTTCTTTTTTCCTTTCATTTCTTTTCTCTCTATGTTTCAGATTATGCTTGGCCTTTGCCTAAACAGTTGTGCCCTATATGGATTTCCCTAGATGTGCTCTTTTCAACTGCATCTATTATGCATCTCTGTGCCATCTCTCTTGATCGGTATGTAGCAATACGCAATCCCATTGAGCACAGCCGCTTCAATTCCCGCACCAAGGCTATTATGAAAATTGCTGCAGTTTGGACCATATCCATAGGTAAGCAATGCGGCTCACGATCTTAACTGTGTCTTAATGAATGATAGTGTTACTCCAATTTTCATTTAGGATTTTTAAGAGGATACTCAAATTAATTTACCTGGCCTGCATACCTGAATATAATAAATGATTACTGGGAAACAGAAGTCTTTCATTGCAGTTGGTCAGTGACGAAAATAAGCAGTCATTTTTCAGAATACCACTACTTTCAATGCCGAAGCATTGCTGCTGTGTACATATCAATATGCCAATAATGACGGTAACACAGACAAATGGCACTATAAAACTGCTGTGTAAACAAAGCAGAAAATAGCATTAGCAAAGACTCTGGAAGGAAAAACCAGCCAGTACAAATGACATGTCTACGCTGCAGTTGCTGCAGTTAAACTTGCTCAAATTCTGGTAGTGGTTTAAGTGAAGCAGTGCAGAATTGAAGGCAGGCTAACAGCGAGGTATTTACTGCTCTTGTGGAGGCTTTATAGCCTATATTGTACTCTGCCACAGCCGGATTGATGCTAGTAGTGAGCTAGCAGGTTTGAAGTCATAGTAAATGAGGAGTAGACATAAAAGAAGACACCTTTGTATCACTTTGATATAAAGTAATAAATAAAGCAGCAGTAAAATAAGGAAGAAAAGGCAAAATGATAGCAAGATGCCTCTGTAATATCAGGAATTATGTGAAGAAAAACATTTTGGGGGGAATTATTTCAATATGCTTTATAAAAGAGACGTTTGGGGCAGGGTCAGAAGAATTGTATGACCACTTCTCTCTGCTGTATTGACTGTTTTGCTTGAATGAAACAGTCTTAGAAAGATTTAACATTTGGCTTTTCTTTTATAAAGCTGTTGTCACTTTCAGCTTCGTACTGCAAGGAAAAGCATGTTTCAGGTTCTTGAACTTCTCTTGGATTTTGCCTGCTTTAGAAGCAGAATATGATAGTGGATGACTGAGTGCTGCAGGAGCCACTTTTGAAGAAGCTTGCCATGCAAAAAAGCTATGGAAAAAAAGCAAAAAAAATAGGGGAAATATACCTTCTCTCCTCATTAATATAACAGGAATATCCATTAGAAACAAACTTTCGTGTGCGACAGGCCTGCTACGGTTCCTCTAGGTAATACAATCCACGATGAAACTGGATTGGGTTTAATGAATTAATGTAAGGGTTTTTTTAATTATTATTTTAAACTCTCTGTGCTGCCTGTTTGGCATAGGAAAGAAAGCTGCTGAATTCAGTGTGTAAGCAATCACGTGCAAACCACCTCACGTGCAGGATGCTTGGGCTCGATTTGCACGGCCAGTTGAGAGTTGGTGCAGAATCCATGCCCCGTGATGCACTGTAAAGCAGAGGTATCCCACCCTAGCAGAGGTGTATAAATCTGTCAGCAGCATTAAGCAGCACATTGCAAAATCTGCACAATAAGACTGTTCTGCTTCCATTTCTGGACCTAACTTGTAGATTTTTGCCTGTGCTGCTTTATATGCTGCAGACACATCCTTAGAAATTTTGGCTAGCACTGAATGTGGCTGCCTGCACAAACACCTTGAGGGCTAAGTTGTAGTTTGGATGATGGGTCCAAGGAATAAAGTAAGGCAACGAGTACTTCATGCATGGTTCACTGAGTGAGCAGACTAGTAAGCAAATCTGGGGCCTGACCAAATAGATGTAAAGACAAAGATAGATCTACCTCTTCCTGGAGTTACTGGGTGAGGAATGGGCTCAGGATGATGGAAAATAGGAACATTATGGTCTCTACTGTCCCCCAAGGACAAAAGTACCTGAGCAAGGTGACTTTGTGCTGCTGTCGAGTGCAAACACCTTACCCCTGCCCAGGTTTCTCGGGTGATGTTTAATAAGTCTGCATTTATAATAAGATGTGAAACAGGTGAAATAATGATCACTAAAAGAAATAGCTTGGAAAGGCAATGGAATAGCACTTTTCTTTTGCAGGCACATGGCTTGTCAGCCCTCAATACGGCAATGGATGCTACATTTATTCCCTGACATTGAAAAGTCTTTAGGAAGAAGCTGTGAGCAGTTGCTCAGCAGGATGTCTGCAGCGCACTGTGTTTTGGGGGACTGCCCCAGGTAGTGCTTCCCTCCCCAGGCTGGGAAGGGAGATGTGTTACAGCTGTACCTGCATGCCCTCCTTTGCTGGGATCATAGTTGAGAGGGTGTACAGCATGTCCGGGCTTTGTTTATGTTTTGTTCATTCTCTTTGATGCAGACACAGCCATCCCAGGGGAGTCTTTGCTTGCATCTCTTTTCTTGAAGATACAGGCAGAATCAATACTTCACAGAGAGTTTGTTCAACAGGGCACTGAAATGCTGTTGGATTTCCACCTTCCCCAGTGCATGTGATAGGGCTTACCCATTTACTTGGGCTTTCTCCAAAAGTTGCATTAAATGGAGAAAGAAAAGTACTCTTCGTATATCTCTAGATTATTTTAGCATAACTATTTTTACTTCACAAATGAATTTAGAAATGTGACAGACACGGGAATAAACTGAACATGGAATGAAAGAGAACTCGCCCAAAGTGTATTGCTGCTGTCTTCCAGTTCTTACCTACTTGTCACTTGGAAAGCCCTGGTGAAATCCCACGCAATTTTCAAGAGAATGAAATAGGTTAAGTAAATTCATCCTTCCTTCAGTTTTAAGTATCACAAAAAAAATTGTGCATTTCTGTATGTGATTAAGTATCGAATTCAAAGCAGCACTTAAGTGCAGGCTGGTCAGTTTGCATTTCCAAAATCCTGCTTCAGCTGGACTAAAGAAACTTCTAAATGCATCCCATGAAAAGATTCCTGAATTCAGTTCCTGAATTGGAATTTAAAATAGGAAGTAAAAAACATGTAATTTATCTTAATTTACTAGCCTTTGCATTCCATTTTCCTGAAATGTTAATGCTGACAGCAAAATGTGTAATAGAGGTTCTTTGCTCATTGAGCTATGAATTTGGCAGGTTGCACAAGCCTAAACCTATGATTAGGTTTTTAAGCAGGCGAACATAAGAGAGTCCTCCTGTCTGTTGACAATTGCTTTATGAATGGGTCTTTTCCAAAGTTCTCTTTGTTCCAGATTAAAGTACAAGACAGTCAGTTGTCCTGTGTTTTAGCCGATGTAACCTGAGCAAGTCTTTTCATGTTTAGTTAGAAAAAAAGTGGGTGCTGTGAAGTGCTGGGCTTGTAAAAATGAGTTTTGTGATAGATGGCACTGTGCTGAGGCTGGAAATAGAAATGTGGACAAGAAATATCCACACAACTGAAAATGAAAATAAATTATAGATGTGAGCTTGCTGGCAGAATCTTGATGTTGTTTCATGACTTCAGACTTTGCACGGTTGCAAGTGCAAAGGTTTTCACTGGTAAGATGTGGACTAAACCATCTCACCAGATTCAGATTCCCTGTATCCTGCTCTGAAGTATGAAAGACGTGTGTTGCAAGGATCAGTAAATGCTCATCTCAGATTGAGTGATCTTATGTCTAACAGCTTTTTGTTTCTGCCCAGAGTGTTCCTCTCTCACACAGGCTGAGCAGCCCTATGCATGCAAACTGTCCTAATGATGTCCTTAAAGAGCCTCCAAGTATTAGTTAAGCCTTCCCCTATCTCACTGGGGATAATCCCAGTGGGAAATGATACTCAGTTTGAGGAACGTGCTTGGAGTGGCACCACTGATATTAAACGGAATTAAGCCTCCTTATAGGCTAAGAGCAGGCTGTGCACGGAGCTAAAGGGGGACTGGAGTAATTCATGTAGCCTCCCTCAGGACATGGTTTTAGAGCACGTTTAGGGTTTTGGTTTGCATTTCTGCCCATAGGGGTGTCTCTGGGATCAGTGACTTTCTCAGCAAGGCATTTGTTTGTTCCCATGGCATGCTTCCTGATGAGATGCGTTTGCTCCTGAGCATCCTCTGTTCCGTGCTGGGCAGTAGTTGCTCCTGAGAGATTGTGCTTTGGGATAGGAGCACACACCCATGAATTTCTTTGCAGGCTTCAGGCCCTGGTTAGCAAACATATCTTTGGACATGTTTCATGGGAAAAAAAATCACAAAATACTTCTAATGGAGAAGACAACAAATAGAAGGTCAAAATGTATTACCAGGATTTTGCTCAAACCTTTCCCACCAAGCAGGCTGGTCCTGTTTGTGTCTCATCACTTGGAGACAAGGAAGAAGTGTTAAGACAACTGTCACTGGCAAAGCAAAGGTTAGACAGGCACCCTTCACCTCCTGGAAAAGTGTACAAATTCCTGACTACAAGCACTGCTTTGGTAGAAGGACAGTAATGCTATTGCTGATAAAAATGACTGCATGTTAATAAAACCTAAGAGAGGGTAGCATTAGTTTCTCTCCAGTGTTGGGAGAAAATTGTATTAATGTATTTTTGCCTTTTTATGTTTGACATTAAATGTCTGACAGTGTATGTTTGACTGAGATTCTTCCCTCATGAGCATGAGGGTTGTAGTTGGTGATTTCTGTAGGCAGAGGTGTTGCAGTGGTGGTGATGCTGATAGTTTTTGTTAGCCTCAAGTGAGTGCAGAGGTAGAGTTAGCATTGCAAGCCAGGCTACTACTTGCTTCTGGTGGAGCAGTAGAGCAGGTTTGTGCTCATAAAACTTTTTCAAGCCTATCTTCTGGTCATGAGTGGAACAGAAACCCTTGCTTTATAGCCTAGAGCATGACACTAAGGCTTTGTCTGTGTCTGTTTCCCATTCGTTTGAATTGACTACAAGGTTATTTTCTGTAAAGACGTTCTTTTGCCTGAGTGTTTGGACCGTGATTCCCAAGAGGGGCATTGATCTCCCTAGCACATGAGCAAGAGTTGTCAGGGCGAGGAAGATCATAGCAGCTGATAACAAGCTGAGTTCGTAGCAAGGGACCTACCTTGGGATTTCAGGCCGGGGTGCCTGGATTGGTTTGATTTTGTCATTAGATGTCAGTGAAATGTTTTGGCTGGGACAGCAGCGGATGGTGATAGTCTCTGAAGTGTTTTGCACAGAAGATGGATTGACCATCCTACCACATCGGTTTCCAGGGGCAAGGGAGATGCCGGTGTCTCCTGTTTGAGATTACTGCTACTGAGCATCACTTCAGACATCACTGATTTCTTGGGGAAGCCCAGCCTTGGAGCAGGTATGCTGTGAGCAGGAGCCCCATCCCCTTTTGTTCAAATGCGCCATTGGAAACGTGTGAGTGAGCAAACCAAGAGAAGCAATTTAGCAAAATAGAAGGGCAGGTGGGAAAAGAATTCATTTCTTCTGTCTTTTACTGGCATTTGCTGATTTTCCATCTGGGCTTGGGCTGTTCAGTGCTCTTGCAAGGTTTAAGTAAAGGTCAGCATCTTGTTCAGCCACAGTCAGTAATTACATTCATCTGTTTGCAGTTGTGCTTATTGCGGGCAGGGAGATCCTTCAAAGTTCAACCCCCTTTTATCTTTGAGTTTAAACCACTACAAGGCTGTCACTGTTTTTTTATTAGAACAGCTAGATAAAACTAGACCTAATCCAGCCCTGAAGGTGCATTGTTGCTGTATTAGCACATGAAATGCACTGCAATTACTCTACTGACATACAGGGAATATATGGAATTTTTGTGGTTTTGAACACTTCAAAAGCCCACATTCTTCAATTTAGTTCTGAAGAGTTTTGCTTCCTGAAGCCGATGCCTTTTCTGTCACGATGCAAGTCAGGACGCTACTGTCTGTTGGGGTTTACTTCTCACTGTCTGTTAGTTATTATTAGAGAAACATGCAGGCCCTTTGTGAGACACTCCTGTTAAGAAACTGAACAGATTTGTTTTATTTTTTTCCGAGGGGGTTAGGGGAGTCAGTTCCTATTTCCTCTAACAGAGTTTAATGCTAATGCATTGTTACAGCAGCTGCTAACATTCAGGTGAATATCTCTTAAAGTTGTAACCCATGTTTATTTTGTATAATAATAAATATGAGGTTAATGATATGGATTTAAACATGCAGTGTTTAGCACAGACAGCAGTATTCTTCATTTTACAGCTTAGACTGCTTTTGTGGCAGCCATAAGCTTTTTTGGCACACAGCTCTTTCTGCTTTTTGGTTTTGTTTTTTTTTTTTTTTTAATTGTGTGTAAATGCCAGGAGGATGGTAATGAGGTCCTACCTGCACCAGCAGAGCCCTTGCCATGGACCACAGCGGACTTTGAATCCAGTGCTGACAACAGGAGAGGTGGTGCCCAGCATTCCCAAGCTCATGTACCTACATCAAAACGTGACCCCTCTTGTGTTCAGCCCTGAGAATCCCAAATGTGGAAAGACAGAGTAAACCCATACACAGGCCTCTGTTTTCTTTAGTGAGATTGTTGTCCCCAGAGGAAATGAAATATCTTCTTATATAAGAATGTTGTGAGAAAGAATGGAAATTACTTCCTTTCTTAGTGGAAATAACCATCAAAGACTCCATCTTTCCAGTAATCTCTGTCAGTCTCATGGGCTTTCACAGAAGAAAACGCGATATTAAACACACAAACATTATTGTTGTTTTTCATTTAAGTCTAAATTCTGTGAATGTCAATGTGGACTTTTTAGCAGGCTTTTTCTCAGGAGCAAGCTGGTAAATGTTTTACAAAGCCATATTTGTAGTCATTTGGGTTTTGTTTTATTAATTGAGAATCTGTGAAGAGCATCTGTTACTCTGTGTCCACAGCATCATCTCAGCCCCATTTGGTGAACCGTTCTGCTGGCTTAAGAACATCTTTAAAGCTGACAACAAGCAGTTAGGACAACAGCTGTAATTGGATTTGTAATCCAGAGGATCTCTCTCTGTCTTGCTCCCCGCTGCTCTGTCAGACAGAAGCTAAATGAGAAGAGAAGAGAAAAAATCACATTGATCTTCTCCCTTGTGAACTGCTGTGGTGAAAAGGGATGTCCTGCTCAAGCTACTGCCTGGCAGAAGGGTGCACATATCTCCCAGTGTTGAGTCTAGCAGGGACCTGGTTCATGGCTTGCTGGCTGGTGGTGCCTGGTTGTCTCTTCTTACTGGGGCAAAACCAGTAGCCCTAGGCACTGCTCAAACATCAAGCAAGAGTATCAAGTTTGCTCTGAAGAGCAAAGTGTGATATGCAATAAGCTTGCAAAACTTCTACCTTGCAAGCTTTTGGAACAGCACCACCTCTCTTTGGGAATTCACTGCCACCTTAGAAAGGGTTATTTGACACAACTGGAAAATGCTTCTCAGGCTGGAGACCTCAGCTCACTAAATTAGCCTGACATTTGTTGATGAAGACTGTGTCACCTGGGCGCAAGGCAAAAGCTCACGAAACGCTCTGCACTGGGGCTCGGAGAGCTGGATAGCCATAAGGCTGGACAGCAGTAGGCTTCAGAGCCTCTTGCCTGATCTGACACTCACCGTCTTTGTGCTGGTGTAGAGAGTTTGGCTTTCTCTGACCAACTGACCTTAGTTCTTAAATTATGAACAGTTACAAGCGCAGTGTTAGTACTGTGGGTTGCCTCAGTCAAGTGGAGTTGAATGCCTTCTCCATGCTTGTTCAAGCAGCTGAACTCAAGGCAGACATTCGTGTTTACCCATGGGAATGCTTAGTGGTAAGCACAGCATGTAGTAATTAGGGTAACCCTATTGAAATCAGGGTGAGGCTGTGAGCGGTATCTGCAGGCAGGTATTTGTGTATTTGGGATTGTGGCAGTAGCAATTTTGCAGTAATCCCTCACGAAGGAACCCCCTCTGGGGTGTTTGAGACCTTCCACGCTTCACTGCTCACTACTGGGGTCATGTAGAGTTAGACTTTGTTGCCCAAGTTGTGTAACAGACTTAGTTCCCTTTAAGGCTGGGTTGTGGGATGGATCAGTGATAAATCTCATATTAAAGAATGAGTTACAAAGGAGAAGTGTGAGGTGGAAGGAAGCATTTGAGATGAGGGTAATGCTGCCCATTCAGCAGTGCTGTAGGCTAGCTGGCAGCTGATGAATGTGTGTTGGCAGCTTCCTCGAGGGCATCTTTCTTCCTACTGCTGTTAATGATGGGGTTTTCCTGAATTGGAGGAAAGAGCAAACAAATACCTCGTGCTTTCTCTCTTCTGTGCTTTCTCAGTTTGAAATCCCACTTCGTGATGAGAGAGGTGAGGGACACTTCTCCATTACAGCAGCTACCTCCTCATTCCCTGTTATCAATGCTGAGGTATCATGCCCATGTAGAGTTTTAGGCTGCCATCAGTGCTCTTGATTTATATATTCATCATAACCCAGAACTAGGTTATTCTTCCCAAATATGCTTTATGTTGCTGAACATGAAGGTATCCCAAAACATTATCTCATTTCCCTTGGCTAAAGCTAAATTCAATGATGACTATTAAATGATGACATTTACAATGATGACATGAAATTCAATGATGACTACTTCATGAATGAACCTTTATTCATTTTGGGATTTTATTTCAAAGATTATGTGTTATAGAGGGCTCCAAAACATAAAATTATCCGTGTAAACATAAGCCCAGTGTAATGCCATTGATCTAATTCAGATTTCTTCTTTGTGTAAAGCCTGTTCTATCCACCTCTGATCACTTCCTGAATGTCTGTGGTTTGATGGAGCCAAGGCATTAGAAAGATGTCTTTAATGATAAAGAGTCAATGGCTTCATGGGATGAAAGTTATTGCAGTCACAGGGATTTGGCACAGGCAAGGTAACAGGGGTTAACATATCAGAAAGGAGGCAACTGCCTTGCCAAGGATGAGCTGATAAACATTAGCATGTAGAGGGAAAGAAGACCAAATCCTGGAACTGTCACTTGGGCCAAGGAAACATATGCTATAATCACAGAAGGCATTTATAATCATTACTTTTCAGAAGAAATTCCTTCACTAGATAACTGGCAAATGGTAACTTTATGGTAATAACAAATTGCAGATGCATTCTCCAGAATCCTGGAAAACACTTAGCTGGAATGGGAAAAATGCCCTGATTAATCTCTTTAGCGTGTTATTTTTTCTGCTTAGAAATTCAGAGTCCCACAGGATTAGTTCTAGGATCTGTGCTGTTCACAGCAACCCAAAAAAAGCAATCCAGACACAACAGTGACCTCGGCATTGGTTATTTCTTGGGTGAAGGGGCTAAGAAAGGGCATGGCCAGCCCCCCAGACGTGTGCAAAGCAAGTGTTCACGGACAGCCAGGTGGCCAGAGGGTAGGAAGGGGAGAACAAAAGACATTCTGCTGCTTTCTAACTGCTGGGATGTGCAGGTTTTTTCTTTTCTTTAAAAGGACAGAGAGGAATTTGAAAAGAAAGAGAGAAAGATAATCAAAGGCATAAAATGAGTTTGGCATGAGGAAAGAGAGTAAATAGAATAGCATTCTTCAGTTCGGAAAGAGATGTCAGATGATAAAGGTCATACGGGTCTATAAAATCACTGAGAAGGTGGAAAAGGTGACCAGAGAGTGATTCTTCACTGTTTCTCACAGTAGAGGAACTGAGGGGAGTGAAAGGAAATTATCAGGCAGCAAATTTAAAATGAGCAAGAAATACTTTCTTCACATGACAAACAGATAGGTTGTGGAACTGAATGCCACAGAGTATTGTGGAGTTACAAATGAGATCAAGAATTCATGGAAGATAGGTCTCTCAAAGGTTATTTTAAAAACGAGATGAGGATGCAACTTCTTGCTGTGGAATTTTCTAAGCTATAATGCTGACAGCTGCCCCATTTTGTACCATGGCCCTAAACTTCTGGTACCTGCCAAAGACACGAGACAGGGCTAGATGAACCCATGATGGTCTAACTAGATCTGGCCCACCATGTCTTTTCCATGTTCTCACATACACATAAGTTGGGGTGCTCCAAAATAAGTTTTTGCTTTTGTTGGTTTTGGCTGTGTCTAGACAGATTTCTTTGGAAGGTTTCGGGTCTGTCCTGGTGTGGGACTGAGCTCCACAGATCAAGGGATGAAGTTTGGATCTCAGTATGCATGAAAAATATTCAAGTGAGATCCAGTACTCTGGCATGAGTCTTATTTTCCCTCTTCTTTCTGTCCCCACAGTAAATTGCTGATTACTTTCACAAAGTAGAATAGAGCACATATACAGATAGATATTCCTTAGAGGAAAACAGTGTTGGAGGACATTAAGTAAATGCATCTGAATTAGAGCTACTCAAAATGCTTTCACTCTTTCATTCCTTCACTCTGCAAGGGACAAGCCAGCGGCTAGCCATGGGTACAGGCTACTATGTGCAGCCTTGCACAGTCGTAGTCTGGGCTTGACATGCTGTCTGCTCTGCCCATGTGCCAAACAGCATGGACACATAGCCATCTGCAGAGATTCTCCATGCAGGCCTCCTGCTTCAGAAAGGCCTGATGCCCTGAAATCCTGGACAAACAAGCTGTGCTGGGTGACGGTGAAGAGGAAAAGGGATCCAAAATGTTCTTAATCTCACTTGTCTGCCATTCAGTCCATGACTGTAAAAGTGCTGTGCCACCAGGATACAAGAGAAACTGCCTTGGCAAGTGCAGTGGTTCTCGAGGCTTATTAGTCTGCTTAGTGCTTAGGAGTAGCTGAAAGGCGTGCTCTAGTTATTATTATAATTGAGTCGTTTAAAGTTTCCTTCCTTTCAGCCAGAGGGTTTGTAGCTGAAGTTCTGATTTCAGACCATCATGCCAATCTGATTACCATTTTAGTTACACTTTTTCTACTCTCACATTGTGTGTTGTTCCAGTTTTTAGCCCTATATTCAGGGTAGAGGGATAGGAATCAGGCAGATGTGTGCTGCAGCCTTTTCATTTGACTATGTAATTGCCTTCTCCAGACAAGAGAGAATTCTCAAGTATTCAAGCAAGACTGTCTCGGTGGTACTCCTCAGTTTCACTCTGCTTGTGGATAAAATGCCTGGGCAGGCAGAGCTTGCAGAGGCTGCTTGCACCGAGACACTTGATAAGGACCAAGAAAGTTAGGAGCTTTTGTTCCATGTGTCAGTGATGCCATGGCAAAAGTGGCCATTTTTCTATCAAGATTATTTTAATGTCTTTAAGAAACTTGCTTCTAAATCTTCATAGCTGTAATTCTTTTGCATTTTGAGAACTTTCCTCTTTAAAATTTATTACTATCTAATGTCAGTGATTTCCATGCCCCCCCGCCAAACTGTCAGGCATGGAGTGGCCAGCTGGAACAGAGCAGGGTAATGACTGCGTTTTCTACACCCACAAATCACAATTAATGCTTGAAAAAGAACTTGCTAAAGGAGTTACTCTGCATTTGCTGTGTCAGCTGTGGAGCACAGCAAAGCTGCAGTTGTTCCCGGTGAAGGGTGTTCATGCCCTGGAGCTATGCTCCCAGGAATGTTGTTACAAGAGGTTTTGCCTTCCATCTGGGAGTAGTAACTTCTCTTTTGAACAGCTTTAGGCAGCGGTCTAAATGCACGCAGGACCTGCATCATCTCTGCTGCCTCTTTGGAGCCCTGTCCATCCAGGTAACAGTCTCTTTTTCGGTCTTGTTCTAGGGATATCTATGCCCATTCCAGTCATTGGTTTGCAGGATGACTCCAGGGTGTTCGTAAATGGGACCTGTGTCCTCAACGATGAGAACTTCGTCCTTATTGGATCCTTCATGGCGTTCTTCATCCCTCTCATCATCATGGTGATCACATATTGCCTGACTGTCCAGGTGCTGCAGAGACAGGCAACGGTGTTCATGTGTGGAGAGGTGCCTAAGCAGAGAAGGAGCAGCGTAAACTGCCTCAAGAAGGAAAACAATGCAGAGAACATTTCAATGCTTCACAATCATGAGGGAGCATCTCACTTGAACTCTCCTGTAAATAAGGAGGCAGTGCTTTTTCGGAAAGGAACTATGCAGTCCATCAACAACGAGCGAAGAGCCTCCAAGGTCCTGGGCATTGTCTTCTTTTTGTTCCTCATCATGTGGTGCCCATTTTTCATCACAAATGTCATGTCTGTCCTTTGCAAGGAAGCCTGTGATAAAGACCTCTTGAGTGAACTCCTTGATGTGTTTGTTTGGGTGGGGTATGTTTGCTCTGGGATTAATCCCCTCGTATACACACTCTTCAATAAGACTTACCGCAGGGCTTTTTCCAATTACATCCGTTGCCAATACAAGACCAGTAAAAAATCAGCACTGCGGCAGAATCAGTGTCTGAATGTGGCTTCAACAGCTTTATATGGAAAAGATCTGACTTTAACTAGCTATCGAAATGGCAATGAACTCAATAGCATGGAACTAGATGAAGGCCTTGAAATGCAACCAGGGACTTCAGAGCTCTCCATAAACAGCTGTAATGTTGTAAGTGAAAGAGTGAGCTGTGTGTAAAGGTGGCTCACGCAGCCTTTTGCTACGGGGCATCTGTAGCCAAAATATATTGTGTAAAAATGTAAGTGTTGGTCAAAGGACAATGTAAATATTGCATTCTGAACAAAGCTTTTTTTTTTAAAGAAAAAAAAGAGTTGTCTTTCCAGTCCAGTACTTAAAATCATATATATTAATATACTGCAGTGAAGTTTAAGGTTCTATATTTACTGTTAATACTAGATCAGAACTATTAGTTATTTTGCATATGTCATGGACAAAATGTTTGAATTCTTCTTCCAGTGCATGAACAAAAATGCTGAATATTTATCTCAGGTGGCATTTGCTGGAGTCCAGAATGGCACGTTAATAGTTATTTATCAAATACATGCTATTAGACTTGGTCAGTATAACTTTCTTTTTCAAGTTGACAGTAAATATATACTTTAAATCCTCACCTCTATTTGTGCCGTGTAAAGACTGTACAGAAACTTGGCAGAGAGACATCACAAAAGTGTAGCGGCTGTGCAGGCACCTGGCGGGACATGTCCTGTTATGGGTAGTGGCTTGGTGCCATACCGGGGCAATCTTGCACTTCAAGGGACCTCTGTTAAATTTTGACTCCTTGTCCAATCCTGCTGTTTTCTTTCCATTCCCCGGGAGACTCTGGCTCCCGTAAAGAAGGTGGGGAATGCAGTTCTGGTGTGGTTTTGCGATCCTGACTGGGATCACTTGCACACTTGGAGAAGAAGTATGAGAAATAGAGAGAACCCCAGTTGTCTGCTTCAACTGTTTTATGAATGGGGGGCCTCAAATCTATAAAAAGCCCTTGTTTGGTCTACAGATAATCATCAGCTCTTGGATGGAGCAAGCTGTGCTTAGTGTGGATGGCACTGCCTTCACAGATTGCTTGGATGATCAGGGTCTTTGGTTGACTTGGAGAAGAGCGCTCTGGCTTTCTAAGAGCTCTTGCCTTCTCGGTCCTCACATCTATTTATTCCTTAGCTTGTTTAGCATTTACTTTTATTTTTCAGCATCCTGGGACTTGCAGTGCTGGTGGTAAAACACTGCTTTGGGTGTAGAGCAGAAGCTGCTGTGAGTGTGGTGCTGGTTGGTGTCAGGCTGTGAGGTGCAGGATATGACTCTCTGGGGGGTGCTGGGAGAGAGGCATAAATGAGGGGCCCTGCTCATTTCTCCTGTCTCAGGAGAGAGTGAGCAGAGCTGGACAGAGTATGTGACTGGAATCATTTGCTGGTGACATAGTTCAAAAGTAAAAGATGACCAGGGACAGGATGGAAGCAAACCTGGAGCTAGTCTACATGGAATATTAATCTAGATTAATTTTTAAATTTGATTTTACTCCCAAAGTAAATTATAGTATATCTTATTAACACCACTTACATCTTAATGAAAACATCCACATTGGGATTTAATGCAGTTTAAGTAATCTGCTTTTAATTCACACCATGTATAATTTGAATTAATTTTCCTCTGTGTTCCTGTGTAGACAAACCCTCCAAGGCATCGTGTCTTCCTGGCACTGTGCCCCCAGGGTGATGCCCCTCATGCAATTTTCTTTGTGTAGAGTATTGTCTAATGCCAGATATCACCCATAAGATTTTTACATCTTCATTAACTAATGCTGCAGTGCCCATCTAACATGAATGCATTTAGCATCACTGACAGCTTCTGGCTATGAAAATCCTCAAAACAGAAAAGCTTACACTAGGCATGGATAAATTGCATTTTACTAACATGAACTATTTGTACTCCAAGCTTGCTGTGTTCATCCCACCAAAACTGACTTGTAGAAGAAATGGAAAATTCTGTGCTTTAGCATAACATTGCGCTGTTGCATTGCTGTGTACAGCGACAACTTCACTGAGGCCGCTACCAAAATGTAACCTACAGATTGCATCTACTGCTGGGTTGCTCCCGGCTTGATGCATTGAAGTTGATGGTCCTCTCTTCTCCCTCATCCCCTCCTGGGAAAAATCCATAGTACTTCCATGCAGGCAGGTAAAGTACCCCAGTACGGAGCGGAGCTTACTGCTTGCAGAAGGCAGCAGAGATGCACCATATGCCAGCCTGCTGATACCGCCATGGGCTTGAATGCTCAGGAATCCACTTGCCTCTCCAAAAAGGTCTGGTGACCAGTAGAAAAAGGACTGGCCAGAGACACAAACTTGTGCCTTCAATGTCTACCCTTTGCTCCCAGTCAGATTTGGTTATTTCAAACAGTACAGAAAAATCAGAAAGATCACCTTGCTTTTTAAGTTCTTTTTTTTCCTTGGGTGAATTCATAGCACATCTTTTGCAAACATGTATATGTGTGTGTGTGCATATATGTGTGACTGTGTACATATATATATACACATACATCATATATATATTTAAAAGCCAACCACAGACTTTGAAAGCATTTAGCAATAAGTTGAATTACAGTAGCTTCTAGCACATGTGTGAATAGGTCATGTGTGAATAGCTCATTTTCCACAGCACGCTCAAACTTGGTGTAAGTCCGCACACAGGCATTGTCTTCACACAGAAACCTTCATGTCTTACCCTTGCCAGTTCTGTCGTATGAGCTAAAAGGGAACCTACTATATTTGGATGTAAATAATGAGAATTGATTAGAGAATTTACAGAATTTTTATAAATGTTTTTTAAAAATTCAGCACCAGAACTGTAAATATGTTGACCGTGGCTACTCAGCTGGACCCATTCTGATGTACGTCACTTGTTTAGATTAAACAGACAAGGGGACTGCCTTACAGTGTCTGCATTCTCTCCCAGCCAGTGGGTGCTAACATTTTTGTGAATGGTTAAATACTGTCACTTACCCAACTTCCTTTGGGTCATTCACATCAGGGTTTTGTGATGCTGCTATTAATTTATTAAAGAAAGTTTGTTGGTTTAATCACTCTTAATTTTTTTTCATGGTCTATCAGAAAATAAATAAATGAACATGCCCTCTCTTTCTTTTATCCATCCCCAATTAAAATCTTTCCTGAGTGAAAAATACTTCCTAACCAAAAAACAAAACAACAACAAAAAATGAGGATAAGGATGAGGATAACTTTCATTTGTCCTCCCACACTTGAAGTATGGCCCACAATTTCTTAATCACAGAGGTTGGTGCCAGCAGATATCCCAACACTTCCAACCCCAAAACTTATTAAATACCAAACCAGTGATAAACTGTTCTCCCTCTTCTTCTTGCTTCCTCCAGGAATAACTGTTCAAAATGACATTTTTTTTTAATTACCTCTATTTGAAGAAGGGATTTAGTTCTCTGCAACTTAACCAAAGTCAGTTGTCCCCACAGCAGTTTTTCTTCTCCTGACCTGTAGTCATTAACCATGGTGGTGCCTCAAGAAGCCCTGCCCCGGGGCTGCCCAGTGGCAATACCTGTTGGAAGTCTTGTGTAAGTCCTCAAACCTCGGCTCAGGTATGGTTTTGTCTTATGATTAGTTTATGTTTTGTTTTGAGTTTGGGCTGAACAAGTGAAAATAGTTCCTTGGAAATGGTGCTGTAGGCTGAAAGATGTTGGTTGCTTTGTTTCCCAAACCAGATGGGAGATGTGCAGGCAGGCTGCCTGCGAGACTGAACATGCACGTACAGGCTCCGACCCAGCAAAGAGACCACCCTGTTTGACTTGCATTGGGGAGTCTACTCGTGGGATCAGCCCCCGAACTAGCACCCTGCTGAGCTGTAGGGGCTTGCAGCCTTCCCCATTAGAGGACAGAAGCAAGGCTGGCCACGTTTGCTCAGGCACAAAGCCTTGTGGCTGAGCAACCTGGCTTCCAGACCTGAGCTGGCTCATCTGTATCTGTGACGTTGTCCCACATGGCCAAGTCTGGGGTGTAGCATCCATGAAGTCAGCCATGGTGGCTTTGGGGACCTCTGAGGGCCTCAAAGGCTGCCCTTTGAGGACAAGGGCCTGCTCCTTCAGTCCTGTGCTCACCGAATACAAGAGCAGTTACCCAAAAGCTGTGTCATTTGGGAGGCAATACAGTTCAGAGCCAATGCTGAGGAGCCTCAAGGCATCCTACCTCAGCATGGCTCTCCTTGGTCGAGTGACTTCTGAGTCAGCGATAGTTTTTATCTGAGTGATGATTTAAAGATGTTAATGTTAGGTGATGTGTGAGTAGCTGATGTGAGCAATGTGGTTAGTGTCTTTTTCTCTCTAGAGACACTCATGTCAATCTTTACTGCCTTTCTTCTGGACAGCCCTACAAAGAGGTTCATCACTGGCGTGGAGCGTGGCCAGTGCTCTTCCCTTCCAAGTCAGAAGGCTGACTGTAGTCATCTGATGTGCTGGAGCCACAAAGGCCCTGGATATGGATACCCAAATTCCAAAGGAAAAACGTATTTTAAAGAAAAAAAGTAAACCACAAGCAGCTCTTCAGAAATATTGTTTCACTTTAAGCTAGTGAAGGGTGTCTGATATAGTTGCAGACAAATAATGCTAATCTGGTATTCTAAAAGCAGTGTCTGTCGTGATAAAGATGCAGATGTCTCTTGGATGGGTTTCCTCCCTGGGTCACAGTATCATTAGGATAGCTACATACCAAGTCAAAACTGCACTTGGCTTTGTCTCTGTTTCAGACTGGGGTGAAAAAGGCATCAGAAGCTTTTTCCTGGGAAAAAGCACACAAAGACCACCAAGCCTTTGGCAGCTGCAGCAGAACAGAGATGGACAGATATACGCATACATCTGCACGCACGAACACGCATCCCAAAGGCCCTAGAGAGCAACAAGAGACATTATCATGCTGCAGTCTTCCCTTGAAAAAATGGGAATAACTGAACAGCTGGGGAGGAAACTTGTGATGGGGAGATCATATGCAGTTGTAGGGGTCACTGTGAAATGTGGGCTGTTCTAGTGATGATGTAGTGGTGGGGGTGCATGTACCAAAAAATACTTTTATTTTTTCATTTTTAACTATGAAGTTGTTATTGACTGTTCTGCCTCTCCCTCATTTTTCTTTAAGTCTCTGGTCTTCTGCTTGTTTGCTTTTACCCACACTGAAACTTGTGCTCTGAAGCTGTCAGAAGTCAACAAAATACCTATGTGATGTGTCATTCCCTCCCAGCTGTGCAGGGATGCTACAATCCCATAACAACATGGAGACAGAGAGTCTTCAGGTGAGTGATTTTAGCTATATATGAGACAGACATCAATGCAGCAAGGCATGCTTACCAATTAAAGAACCACACCAGAAGATCTTCAACGAACAGTCAAGTACATGAGCTATGCAATGAAAATTTTGGCTTAAAACTATCCTAAATCATGGGTTCTGCTGACAGCAGGAGATTGTGTCGGTACATGGGGAGGGAGTCTGGTAGCGCAGGGTGCCTTGACCTGCACCCTGCTCTGAGCAGCCTTCCTGCACGCTCCCTCCGGGAGGGTGCGTGTGTTACAACCTGGCACGGCGTGTCCTGACACACTGCCCAACGCGATTTACTCCACTCGGTGCTGAGCAGTGCAACGGCAGAAACGGTTGCAAAAGCCTGGCCTCCCGGGCCACAACTTCAAGGATTTGGGGATGAGCCTAGTAAGTGGCTAAGTGTCTAACAGCAACACAAATCCAGTCACTTTGATTGCTCTGGGGTGGTGAAAGTGAGGGAATTATACAGACTGCTCACAGCAGCCAATGGGTGAAAAATTATTGTGGAACATTGAGACTGTGAAGCAATCCTTGTTACGTCTTACAGCTCATGAATGGTGCCTTATGTTCTGCTTCCCAAAAAAATGAAGGATCTCTTAGCATATAAACTCAATTTTGCCAGCAGTTTCCTAGGAGAATGTCTGCTGCTTTGTCACTCCAGGGGGTTACCAACACTTAGGTGACTTGAAAAATTAATCATGCAGCATCAGACAGGGGCATGTTATATTCACTGTTCTGAACTTTCCTGTACTTGAATGGTAATTATTTCAACAAACTGGATAAATTAATGTTTAATTAAAATACAGCCTAATTATCCAACGTATGTTTTTAACATGATCTAATTGTAGGATTTTGAGTTATTTAAATTGCTGATACACTAAAAATGATCTGCGGGCTGGTGCCTTAGACCACTGCCTGGTTGCATTCGTTAAAATTTAGAGCAGTTTTACATTTGTGTTTGTTGCTGATGTTAGTGTCTCCTCCTGCAGAAGAACAGGTGGGTGCTGGCAACAGGTGCTCATGAAAGCCACTGAAGTTTTTAATCAAGGTCCTTTTCCCTGACTGAAGGCTAGAACATCTCTTCTGTGACTTTTTGGGGAGGAAGACTTCCATGCCTCTCCTGCGAAGCCCACGCTTCCCAAAGATCATGATACTGCTCAAAGAAACAGGTACGTGCAAATGCCCAGCAGAGATCTCAGCTGTGCTGAGGGTTCCTCCTCTACAGGCATCAATAATTCATGTCCCAAAATATCTTCAGAGAGGATCCACAGGTCTCAGTGACTCATCCATGAAGCCATGGCAATGTTTAGCTCCCTCAGCTAAGTACTCCCACTTCCTTACGCAGGGCAGCCACAAGGCTGGCACACAGGTGGGCTAACCCTCAAATGAGCATTTGGTCTATCTTGCACCTTTCCTAGGTGTTGCTGAAGAGAAAACTGCCTGCGTCCTCTGCCAGACTATCCTATAATGGCATTTGGCAGAGTGGTGGGATGTGTTACCAACTCCATGCAATGAAGCAGGTGATGCAGCAAAACATGGTGAACAAAGGGTGTTTTTCCTTAGCCAGATCTTTACTCCTTGAGGGTAAATAAATGTGATTGCCTGTTGCACTGTAGTTTGTTGGCACTTCTGCTTTAAAAAATAGATGGGACTGTGTTGGGCCTGAGCAGCAGCCCTGGTGATAGCATGGTGGGGGGATACAAGTCCAGGCAGGGGCATAGAGAACCCTTTTAATGAGAAGAGAGTAGAAAGCTTGGCTTGTTCCTCCTAGCAGGTAAAGATGGGTGAAGAAAGCTCTCTATTAGGTCATCAGGGAGTGCTCGTTCTGACTAAGGAGGGAGAGAGGCTATTTATGCTAGACAAAAATGTTGGCATACAAAAAGGGCCAGAAATAAACCAGGAATTAGAAGCAGATTTCTAACAAGTGGAGTATTCCAGGCCTGGGACTGCACTTTCTGGTGAGGCAGCAGTAACAGCAATTGAAAAGCTTATTGAGGGCTCAGCTTTTGTACTCACACATGAATTTATGCTATAGATGTACAGCGGGAGTGCCCAGCTTAACCCTTATGTCCTCAGCCTCCTGGCTGGCAAAGCTCAGGCACCAAGCCAGCCATCTGCATGGCAGCACCTCTGACCTCCCCAGCAACGTGTCCCAAAGCGTGGGAGAAACAAACGTCTTGAAGCAAGAACAGGAGTTTGGTGCTACAGTCCTTTCAAGTCCCAGCAAAGCCATGAAAAATGCCACAGTTTTGGAAGAAGACAGGCAAGGCCATGCCAAGTCTGTACATCTCCCGCAAGTAGGACAACGTGAAGTCAAGGGATCATGAAAGCTGTGTATTCCCAGCCCTGAGCTAGATCCAAATTGTATGAAGCAATATTTCATTTGCGTTCTCAGAAGCATCCAGAATCAACCAGCTTGGCTAGCCCAAGCCTGACTGCGTGCAGTCACATAAGTAAGTTTTATTTACCCACAACAGTATTTTTGTGGACATTGAGTATTATTGGAGCCAGTCTCGGTCCGCTCTGGAGAGCTGCAGTGTTGAGGTAATGTCCTGTTGGGCTGCCATGAGCTGATGTAGTTGAGAAAATGCTGGTGAGCAGCTTTAAGGGCTGAAAGCCTGCTTTGTGCTTGCACTGTCTGACTTTTTTAATGCTTCTCTTTGTTGCTGCATTTCCAACTGTGCAGCCAGGAACTTCATGCTTTTGCTTCGATAAAATAAATTATGTTGTTGGCCTTTTAAGCTCTCTGTTGTTAAAAGTAGACTCAGCTTAACCTGGCAGGCAGCAAGGTTCCTGTTTTCTCAGTGTGAGTGTTTCTAAATAAATTGGCAGCACAGGCACAAACTTCTGGGCAGCTATCAGCCAAGACTGATTTGAGAGTCCCAAAGGTTGGGACATATTTCCAGTTCAACAGTTAAGAGCTGGAACATCATCAGATAAAAGGCAAGGACTATCCTCTCCTGGGCTTTATGGATCATATAGGGACCTCTCAGTGGCACAGGGGCTCTCCCAGACTCCTTGGGCAGCCCCAACTCTGTGGTCAGACCCTGCAAGGGTGCAAAGGATGTTTGGGTACCTAGAGGCAGGATGGGAACCTGCATCTGTTGTCTCTGGTTTTTTCTCCTTTGTAAATTTTCTGTAGCCATTCATGGAGAAAGCTGCATGCACTGGATGGTTTAACACACTCTTTGCATCTGTTTGCTGTTACTGAAGTTGCACTTGTGTGTCATGGCCGTGCAGGAAGGGGCACTTGGAGAGGGGAGGTCGACATGTCCAAGGGCAGCTGGGAGGCTGCAATCCTTGTGAAGATCAGGCTTTGCACAAGCAGACTGGCAGAAAAGGCTTGCCGTGGACTGCCGTGGCAGTTGGCACAGAGGCGGATCGACAGCAGATCCAAAGCGGGACGGAGCTGGGGATGGTTGGAAACTTGGAGCAGTACACATTCACACAGGACACTTGGCATCTCTGGTTTATCTGGCATATGTTCCAGTACAACCTTTCTTTACAAATGTGGGCAGATAAATAGATCTTCAGTGCTCTGAGCCTGACCCTGTGCCTGGGTGGTAAGGGACTGATGAGTTTACAGATTTTAGCCTTGAAACGTAGAGCTTCCTCTCCCAAGAACATCATGTTTCTGTTTGGTATGCATGTTTTCTCCACTAGTGTGTGAATTCCAATAAGAACATTCTGCCACCCTTCGTTCGTTTTGAAATCACAAAGATATCTAGATAAGTGAATTCTATTAAAGGAAGGTGTTTCCTAGTTTGTAAAAAAAAAAACAAAAAACAAAACCAACAACTATTAATTACTTGCGCTTTTTTTCCTAAATGAAAATGACTCCTGCAAGTCCCTGGTGCTTTGCTGACGTGTGATATCCAAGCACACCAAAGGTGTGATGTGCCTTTACCACCTCCATTCACAGCTTCCCAGGCAAGGAAAGAAAACACATCGTTTGTGGATGATCACTGATGACCGCAGCTCACTACAGTTGCAGTAACTTGGGGCGACCTTTTGCACTTTCCAGCAAAGGGAGGGCAATGCAGCCTAATTCAGTATCTCAGAGAAGGCAGAGGTGCTGCATGGGCTCTCCTTACTGTCGGAGGTGAGGCCATGCATCGACGGGGACCACAGCAGGGCTGCCACCATGCCTGCCAAGGCTCCATGCTTAAGGATGTGTCTGCAGTCAGCTCTCCATGGGGTGAGACCTGCTTAACCACTGAGATTGTTTCCTGGGCAGAGCCATCAGAAAAGGAAAAGTCAAGACCACGTTTAGGATTTATAAATTAGTTTTCTTTTTTTGAAATATGCCTGGTGGTGGAACACTTGCTGAAATGGTGTTTTATTTCCTGAGCAGAGTAGTCCTGTGGTATGTCTGGACAGGGATCCAGTACAGAAGGGAAGCAGCCCGCGATGGCAGGGAGATGAATACTCCTTTTTGGTGCAAACCTCATGGTGGCTGTCATTTCTCAGCTGGTTGTTTTATCTCTCTGTATTCTGGGAAGAGGATCTTGACACAGACGGTTTACAGAGCCGTTTCAGCTGTTCAGACAGCTCAGCCACAATATGTTGCCTCAAATTGTTTTGTTAAGCACATGCATCAGCTGTACTTGTTTGCCTTGAAGCTATGAGACCCACAGACCCTCCTGAGAAATTTCAGCTCATACATAGACATAAAGAGCTTGACAGTGCTCTCCAATGTACCCTGCCACACAAAGCAGTGAGCTACAAACCTGCTGTTGCCCATAAAGCTCTTTAGATTTTAGGTGAGAGCGTTAGCTACTGCACTCCCAAAGCCTCGGCATCTGGAAGCTGAAGCCAGAAGGGCTGTGCCACTTTATGTCCTTTCAAGACCTAGGTACTCCCTAGAGCTTCAGTGGCTCAGGGATGGGTGCCGAGACCTGCAGAGACCCCAGGATGGGTGCTGAGACCCATGGTAGCTCGGGGATACAGGAGCTTATGCCAGAGTGAGGCAGGGACATACAGTGGGGTGCAGTCCTTGCTCGGCCGAGCCTGCAGTTTGAGCCGATGGGGTATTTCTGTGGGTACTCAGTGGCACGAGCGTGGGAGGGAGGGCAGGGGCAGGGACTGCTTTTGGCTGGCACATGCCATGGGAGCCACAGCTCTGGTCAGCACAGCAGCACTGGGCCATGGTGACGATGCCAAGAGGCACAAGGGGTGATGTTATCTAGCAGTCAGCCCAGCACTGAATGATGCAGCAGAGGTGTGACATTTCTCCGCTTAGCGGTACAAAAAGAACAAAACTCATCCATCTTACAGTAGGAGGGCCATTGTCCCCTCTATTTAATTTTCCTACACTAAATAGTGAATTTTGGTGGAAGCAGTGCTGCACCTGCTTTCCCCCTCCTCTGTGTCCAAGCACACATGCTGACACCCAGTGGCCACGGAATTTCTAGCGCCTGTACGAGATGGAAAACCAGCAGAGATGCCTCAACTGTCAGATACAACTGCTTCTTTTTCATTTCCTCAAGTGCAACAGGAGTAAAGAACTCCTGAGACATGCCAGCTTTGCTTTATGTCTTTCAGCCGTTGTCAGGTTATAGTGGTTGAAACACTTCAAAATCTTGTATTCAGAAGCCAGTCAGAAAAATGTTAAAAATACGAGGATGGATAGTGAGGAAACAGAAGGTAAACTGGGTTTCAAATTATCCCCTTGTTGGCTTGAACATAGACCTCAGTAAGAGAAGAAGGCTCATTTTTTTCACTTCAGAGACCTTGACATTTTCCTTCCCTATTTTGCTACTTCCCAAAAGCAGTTAGAATATGATAGATGAAAATTGATTTTGCATTTCCCTGCAGCATGCACAGGGTCGTGCTTTCATATGTTTGATAAGTATTGACATTCTCTAGGGAAAAAAACTCTCCAGGAAAAGTTGCTATTTATTCTTCAACAAATGGCTCAAAGACTTTATCAGTCAAAGACAGAAAAAAAGACCCTAAACTCAAGGGTATGCAAAGGAGTTCTTTTTGTGTGATTGGCAAAGACATGCCTCACCAGAGGTGGGGCTGGGATGGTAAAAACACTGGGGAACCCAGACATGAGCTGGGAACAATAAGAGCAGAGTATGCCAAAGGAGGGATTTTGAAAACACTTTACTGAAAATATTAATTATGGACTACAGCAAATGAATTAAACCACTGTAATGCAAATACTGTGTGAAAGAAATGTGTAATTAGTGTAATTCTATAAACATAGGGAAAAAAAAGCATACTACTGAAATTCTAGCAAAGTTCAAGGCATTAGGAAGGACTAGCAGCTGGCCACCTATTAGGATTAAATTTTGCACATGCTGAAGATGTGATGCTGTGAGAAAGTGAGTGGGGCAGGGGCGGGGGCGGTTATCCTGCTGCTGTTGCAGTGAGGACCCTCTGCAGGGGTGAGTTTGGTGAGCGAGAAGCCCTGTGCCGGGCTAAGACCAGCTTTCCTTGCTCCTTACTTACTTTCACTCCTGTAAAGCTGCAGCATAAATATACCATAAGTAGATGTACTTAATTTATCACTCTGTTACTAGGTGGGTTTCTAGGCAGGCTTCAGCCTAACTTTTATATGTTGTGATTACTGAAATAGCTCTGACCATTTTTGGGGTGAGTTCTAACTGCAGAGTTACAACATCTGTTTCTTCGCCACCTCTTACTTGCGCCCATTCTCTTTAATTCTTCTTCCCTTCTTACCTCTTTTTTGGATAAAATTAAACTAGAAACTTTAACCCAGCTTAAACCCATCCAGCAAATCGGGGTTGCCACACCATTTGGCAATGCTCATGCCCGGCGTTCCTCTGTGGTGAAGTGAGATGATTGCATCAGATGTACCCAGGGCAGCAGGGTGGGCTCTAGCTGCATGCCTCGCTTTTTCCCTGGTGGAGGTTCACAATGCACTCACGTGTTTTTAGTAGACATTTCAACTGTTTAAGAGGCTGGCAGAACATCAGAGGCGTACCAGGAGTTATTTCCAGTAATGGCAAATCTCAGTGGGACTCTTTCCAATAGTTTTCTTTAGTGTTTTTTCTGGTTTTAACCATTATTGTTAGTGCAGTAACTGCTGCCCTGATGGCAGTTCTGAAAACCCATAGCCCAAATGCTACCCAGTTCTGGATGTGCCAAAGTCCTCTAGTTCCTGAAAGTACCCAAAAACCCTAGAACAAGCTTGGCTGAGGGTCTCTGCTCATCCTGGTCTTGCAGAGCACGAGATCCAGGGTTGGTCCTCCCAGAGATTGCCCTGCTCTTGATGGCCCATCACTCTGCAGCCCAGCCTCCAGAGCAAGTCAGAGCAAAATATTCACGTTGTACCAGCCAGGCGCAGCCGTGGTGTAGGGCTGTGCCCCTTCTCACTGCAAAAATCCTGCTGGAGACCAGAGAGGGAAGGAAGGGGACTCTGCAGCTGATGGGAGGGCACCAAGCAAAGAGCTGCTGTCTCCCATCGCACAGAGGAGGAAATGCTGCCCTGACCCTCCTGCATCTGGCCTGTTGCATGAACCATGCATTCCCTTGAGTTGCTCTGATGAGCATGTTTTGGAGATGTCTGCGGGCCAGGTCTCCCAGAGCTGGGGCTGGGGGCTGCTTCTGGGCCAAGTCAGCTTTATTACTGCTTCCTTCCTTCTCTCGTGATTCCTTTCACCTTCTCTATTAGATCAGTCAGTGCATGGCAAGTCCAGCTCCCTTCTCCAATTCTAATGTGCTGCATTCATCAAGGTAAAACATGGTTTTTCAATGTCCATTGCATGCTCACAGGTATTTTTAAACTTAAAGCCAACCCATGCTGGCCGGCCAGAAGCCCCAGGAGACAGAAGAGGCAGAGATTGTGTCTCATCAAAATAACAACAGCCAGGAAATTTCATTTCTGCTCCAGTCTGTGCATAGACCATTTTTTCCTGGTGCTTTCCTCCATTGGTTGCTCCCCAAATAACATTGGGTTGTTGCCCATTTAGCAGTGGAAGCAGCTGATAGTGATTGAATAATTTTGCAGTTGGATGTGTAAGACAGCACTTGCTGTGTTGTTTTGTGCCTGATTGGATTAGCATGGCTATTTACATAGCTGATTGACGCAAACTTGATTTTCTCTCTGAGCTGCCACTGTTCACTAGAAATTCCCATTTGTGAATTAAAGCTCCTGCAAGAGAACATGTTTTCTGGGTTGTTCGGATGAGATGAAAGCACACTAAACTCTGGGTTTCAGTCGGTTAGTTCTTTGACGAAAAAAAAAAACCTAGAATGGGCTTGGAAGATAGTGTTTCATCTAGTACTGGTTTGTTGGGGTTTTTTTAAATCATCTTCATAGGGAACTGTTGCTTACAAATCAGCCAGCAATTTCTTTAGCTGAATACATGGTATTGAGAGACATCTTGGATACTTCATTGAATTCTGATACCAGTGCCCGCTTCTTAGGGAAGTTCCCACACTGCCTTTGCCAGAGTAACTCCCACTGCCTCTCTGAAGCATCTGCCCTTTGCAGTAGCTGGGATCATGCCTTCGTACAGGAAAAGTTTCTCTCAAGGCCTCCCCACTTCAGCTTTGCAACAGATAAGGCATTATCAGTTAATGAAATAAATAGCTCAAGGAGCTCACGTTCAGCATTTAGATGCTCTCAGCAGGCTGAGTATTTGGGGACTAGGAAGATGTAGTGAGAGCGTGGTGGGGTACAGTGGCTAGATGCAGGTGTTTGTACCTAGCATGTGTGTGAGGTACTGCCCTTCAGTGTGTGTCCTGTTGACAGATTTCTCAAGTCCTTAAAAAAAACCAAAACACAACAAACCCACAGAGCAATGTGTTACCTTTATTCATGGCAGTTTCCACTGCCTCCTTTTTCTCCCTTTTCCTGTTATCGGAAACAGCTTGCTCCAGAGTCAGTTTAAAACTCCTCCAATGTTTTCCTGGATCCTTTGAGGACTTGAATTGCAACAACCAGCCTTGCAAATGGCAGCAGGTAGGGAAGACCCACGTGGGCTATAGAAAGCTCAGGGCTTCTCAGCTGTCCTTGGGATGATGTTCTAAGAGCAATCCATCAAACACAAGTGGTGCAGCAGTCACAAGCAGAGTTAGCATCCCACTGATGCATTGCTGAAGATCTGAAATGGGCACAGACTGTTATTTCCAGCACTGAGAGACAGCTAGGGACACCCTACAGCATCCCCGTCACACATTGCTGCATCCCAGTGGCAATGCAGGAAGCATTTGCTTTCCACAATTTTCTTGCTAGCATCTACACTTTGTTCAAATTTTACAAACCAAAACATTTGAAAGGCAGATACAAAACAAAGATGAAGGTATGTGTGTCTCAGACTCCATGCATTCAACTAGCAAAGAGGTGTTAGTTCACCTCTGCAGACAGCACGGAAGTATTTCTATAGCCCATTCTCCTTCATCAGTGATGCCTTAAAAGGCATATTAGAAAAGCCACCCACTTGCTTACACTATATGACCACAAAGAAAAGATAACAGCACCAATAATTTGTATATGGGCAAATTCATCCACTGCGTCTGCTTTCCCCACGTGCTGTCATGGACGTGAATGCAAACAACCGGGATGGGAGTGCAAAGAGAATGAGGCCTTAGCCCATAAAAATGGCACTTCTTCAAAGCAATCAGTACAACTGCCTGCTGCCTGAGTGGTTTGGGGCAAGATAATGGCATTATTTATGCTGCTCTGCGTGCAAGTAACTTTGCTGCATTTAACAGAAGCAGCCTGGGCTCGTATGAGCAGAATTTGGGTCTCTGCTGCAAGTTTATGAGTTGTTGTGAGGTATTTCATATCAGAAACAGCCCCACTTACAAGGTTGTTTCCTGAAAATAAACTGTCATTTGGTGTCCAATCTTAGACCATCTATTAATATTTGGCTCTTAGTATTTCATATGTAGTTTTATTTATAACCGTAGTCTGAGACACCCACATTGCAGGATAGGCTGCTTTGGTGCTTACCTTTTCTTGCACTGGCCGATCAACATAAATATTATGAGACTACTTGACAAACTCAGAATGACTGGAATGATGATAAATAGCTGCTTGTCCTCTTTTCTGGGCACTACAAAGATAAATGACAGCAAATAAGAAAATGCTAGGTTCCAGAACAGGTCCTATTATGTCTTACAAATCTTGGGCTCAGTTGCACACTGAGTGTGTCCGGGTTTGTTATCCTACATTCATTCATTCATTTATTTATTTATTTCAGGTATATGTTACTGTATAGGGTAACATACTTCTTCAGGGTAACGTATATCCTGAATATATATGTAGCTACCTCCCTGTGCCTCTTCCCTGCCTTCTGCATCTTGCAGCAGAGCCAGTGCAGACAGGGACAGTCCTGCAGAGCCTTCAGAGCGCAAAGGAGCTGATCCGTGGTGCGGGGCCGCCAGAGAGACTCCGAGAGACCACCATACCATCTCTCTTGCAAAGCGATCAACAGAGAGCCTCTGAGAACCACATGCCCTCTCTTGCAAAACAGTCACTCCTCCATCACAACTGTCCCTGTGCAGTGGGAAAGGTGCTAATGCAGAAGTATTAATATTTTGGGGCTTGCCTGCTAAGCACACTGGAGATGCAAAGCTGTAGGAATGGCTTTGCTGGAGTAGGTTGAGGGTGTAACTAAACCAGGATCCCACCTCCAGTGCCGGGCACCAGTAGATGCCCATGGCAGCCATCAGCACTTGGTCCCAAACAGGCTTTATAAAGGATGTAAAAGAAATGCTGGTTACTTGGAGTTCCATACCAGAGAAACACTCCTGCGTCCATTCACTCCAAAAGCCCTGGTCAGCACAGAAAATATTTGTTCTTCCCCTGACACGAACACATGAAATGTGGCTTTGATTTGCTCTGGAAATTGTTAAAGTGGTCTCCATTTGGGTTGACACAGACTGAGGAACAAAACAGAGAGAACAAACGTCAAGGAATTATGTGCCACCACCAGCAGCTCTCTGGCATGGACTGATGTTTCTGAATATACTCTTCAGGCTCTGCAAACCCTTGGATTACGTTTTGGGAGTTTTAAATTATTTCCTAATAGTTTTGGATCAGCTAATGCCAATAAGATTATTATGGAGCTGAAGCTACTGAAAATACGTATGTACATGTATGTGGCCATTTATGCCTGTTAATTTATAGAATCTTTCATTAAATTAGCTAAGAAGACTCATGCAGAATATGGCAATTAAAGAAAAAATGTCCTTCAGATGTCCCCTATGATTAATTAGTTGTTGCCATTTTTGCTATCAAAACTACACCTGGATAATGCACAAGGAAAAAGTACCATGCATAAAAGACGTGCTGTGTCCCAGGCCACTTCTTTGGAGAAACTAGACTTATAGTTTCATTGAGCCAAGATGTGCCACCCTATTCCAGAAAACAAACCACGACACCCTTTGACTTTCCGTGATGACCGCTTTCTGAGATAACAGGCAGGAGGCCTGAGAAAGCGATCGCTCAGAGACTCGCACTGGGATCTGTTACTACTAAAGCAAATGCTGCGGCTGGAGGTCAGGGCGTGAAGTAGAACATGTGCAATGAATGGAGCATCCGGCCAGCCTTCTCCACCAGCAGCACCAGCTAACATCTCTGCGCACTCCATGCACAGGGTAGCTAACATGCCATCCGCACCTTGGTGCAAACCACAATTTTCTGGCATGCCTCCCTTCTCCTGGCCATCAGGCAGGGCTCCTCTACCCCTTCCCCTCCATGGTGCGTGTCGTCCTTACCGCCCAGGCAGCCTTGGCTTCCCCCTGATCTTCTGCCAGCTGAACCTCAAACTCCAGGCACTGGGATGGCGTTTCACCGCCTGGCGGGCTCCATGCCACGTGGAGCTCCTCAGATGCAGACATGGAAACCACCAGCTGCTTTGGGGGCGAGGGCTTTGCTGGGAGAGGGAGAGGAACAAAAAGGAAGAAGGTCAAGAGGTGCAATCAAACAGCTCCTGGTGGCAAAGGCTTCAGTTAATCACTGCCAACCTCTGCCCCTTTTCCCTGTTGATGGGATTTCTAAGCTCCTATTGCTATCAGCCACCAAGCTGCAGGAGCAGGATGTCACTGAGGCCAGAGGGTGGGTTGTTTATTTCAACTTGACAACATGGGCTGGGCTATGTTTATTTCAACTTGACAACATGGGCTGGGCTATGTCCTTGCTCTGGGCTGTGCTGCAGGGTTTTGAAACGCTGGGGTGTGAGCGTTGTGCTTGGCATGTTCCCCTCGCAATGTAGCTGGCCAGCCCTCCCTAGGATGCAAGGGCAGCCTTGGCCCCCGCAGTGAGACACTGCACCCGTGTTGGCCTGACACTCTCTGCATCCCAGAGGAGGCTCTGGTTTATGTCAGGTGCCCAAAGCCACACATGAAGCACATGGCAGCACTAACTGAATCCAGAAATCCTGCTTATTAGCCCAGTGGTTTACCTGGAGGACTAGCTATTTATCCCCCTGACATTTACATGTGGGTAAATGCATCAGCATGGTAAGTGCCCATAATAAAAAGTACATGTATTGTGTATATATAAATACATAGATACATATATGTGTGTGTGTATATATATATATACACACACACATCATGCTATGCTTTGCTTCTTTTCCCTATCCCTGATGGGTTGGAAATCCACCTTTGCTCTGGCAGACCCCATCACACTTGGCACTCAGTTCTCCCCAGCCCTTAGCTTGGTTTGAATAGCAAAGCCCAAAGATCTCTCCTGTTCTTGAGTGGAGCTGTGATTTCAATTCCAGCAGGAGTAAATGAAGCCACTTCTGTGGTGGTGGTGCTAGAGCCAAAAAAACCCACAACTGCACTGCCACGTGCCCAGGAGACTGTTTATGTCCCAAGTTGTCCTGCTGCTGAGAGCAGCAAATGGAGGCACCCACCGACCCTCCAGGGTGGGCACTGAGTGGTATTGCTCTCCTGCAAACACCACTGGAAACTGAAATCCTGTGTGACACATGTCACAGCCCCTTCTCCAGGGGGAAACCCACCCGGACGCGTTACAGCCACCCATCTACAAGAGCACACATTTTTTTGAGTCCCCTCATGCAAGACATGAGCCTTGGGTGCGTGGTGGTCATGTGGGTCCCCAGAGCCCTGCTGCTTTCCTGCCGGTGTTACCTAGGTTGTGAAGGCGAAGGGTGACATACAATGGCCGTACGTCTGCCGCCGAACCATTGACACAAACGCTCAGGTCCTTATATTCTGCCTGGCTCAGATTTTGCAACATACAACCGATGTTTATACCGTGATCCTGAATATACTCATCACACTGCACTGCATGGTCCAGCCCCTCGTACCTAGAGGTGTATTAGGAGAAGAGAAAGAAAAAAAATAACCAAAGCAATGGCAGTTACTACTTGGGTAAGGCCTTTTTTTTAAGACTGGACCTAAGCCTCAAATATCACCTATATCCTATGCACCCTTTGCCTTTCGGAAGTGATCCAAAGCACAGTGTTATGCATTGGTCACCTGGACTCCTGCTATGGGAAAAGTGTAGGGAGGAGAAAAAACCAAACATGCACACCTACCTCCTGTCTTTGAGGGCCAGTCCCCAAAGCTTAGCTGCTAGCCCCATCCTGGAAATACTAAGTGGTGGTTCATTGTACCTTTCAAGACTCCTGCTTGGTTAGTGCCCTTGAGGCAGGGCTGAATCTGGCCTCTGTACTCTACATCTAATGAAAGTCTCCCTGCACAGCACGTTATGTTTGAGGGAAAAACTTTATGTGGTAGTGCTATAAAAATTAACTCACAGGAATCAAAGGATGCCATGGCTGTGTTCCCACCTGCTCTTGTTATACAATGGGACCCAGAGCCAAATGCCTGGTTTTGTTACAGGCAATTAAAGAAGGCTGGGTTTGTTGGAGTTTTCTGTGGTTTGGGGTTTTTTTTAGGAGCAAATCATGAATTTCCGTGGTTTCCTTCAAGCAGATCTTTGTAGTTAGCAAAATGGTTTTAACTCAGTGTTTCCGCTTTGAAGACTGTTTCCAAGAGCTACATGGAAACTGTTTTTAAAAAGCAGCTATGTTTTTCTACACATAACCCAAAGGCACAAAACCCAATGATTTCCTAACTAGTCATCCTTATCATAGTATCATAGGAATTGAAGCACAAATACAGCATTTACTTTGCCCAAAACCACTAAGTCTAGCTTGGTTTTTCTTGCAGAAGAGAATTGTTAGGCAGCAGTATAAAACCACTGAGAAACATGCATTATTACCGCCTTTTGGCAGCATGTTTGCTTGTATGAAATGTGCTAAGGCTATGAAAATGTATTTGAAGACTAAAACTGTTAGCTGCCAAGAAGCCCTGCTCTTTGTATAAGGTTCACT